>NC_053499.1:82494906-82778568 GCF_905171775.1 Rana temporaria | reverse complement strand
AACTGCTGACAGGGAGCGGACTCTCTGTTCTGCCCAGCCTAGAATTTCTAGAGACAATCTTAGGAGCGAACGTGACCTGGTGCCTCCCTGATGGTTCAGGAACGCCACCGTGGTCGCGTTGTCGGAGAGAATTTGTACTTCTTGGTCCAGGATTCTCTCCTCGAACGCTTCCAAGGCTCTTCCGACCGCTGATAATTCTCGGAAGTTGGAAGAGGACTCCCTTTGGTGTCGATCCCAGGAACCCTGGGCCTGTAGGCCCGCCATGTGGGCTCCCCATCCCCAGGAGCTGGCATCCGTGGTTATCCTGAGGGGGTCTGACTGGTGCCACTGAAGGCCCCTTTCCAGATTCCGAGGAATGAGCCACCACTCCAGAGTGTTCTTTACTGACTCTGGAATGGAGACCCTGGAGTCTAGGGATGTTTCCTTCCCGTCCCAGGAGGAGAGGAGGAAGGCCTGTAGTGGCCTGTAGTGGAGCTGGGCCCACGGAACTGCTGGGATGCATGAGGTCATACGTCCCAACAACCTCATGATCTCCCTGAGTGAAATATCTGCTGTTCCCCTGACAGACCTGACCACTGAGATGAGTTTCTGGACCTTGTCTACTGGTAAGAGAAGCTTTTTCTCTAAGGAATCTATTAAGAATCCCAGATAGTTTTTCCTTTGTTCTGGGAGGAGAGAAGATTTTTCTCTGTTTATAATCCATCCCAAGGATTCCAGTGTAGTCAGGACGGTGGTCAGGTCCGTGAGAAGAAGTGCTCGACTGGGATTGAACAGCAGCAGATCGTCGAGGTAGGGAACAAGGGAGATGCCCTTCAGATGTAGAGAGGCGACCACCTCTGCTAGCACCTTCGTGAAAACTCTTGGGCTGGAGGCAAGCCCAAAGGGGAGAGCGGTGAATTGCCAGTGTTGGATCCCCTGTGGGGAAACAATGGCGAATCTCAGGAATCTTTGATGGTCCTGGTAAATGGGGACATGGAGGTAGGCGTCCTTCAGGTCTATGGTTATCATAAATACCCCTTCTAAAAGAAGTCCTTTGAGACTGTAAATGTTCTCCATGCGGAACCTCTTGTAGAAGAGATAAGTATTCTGGGGTTTTAAGTTGATAATTAGACGGAATTTCCCCGAGGGTTTTGGTACTACGAAGATGTGAGAGTACACCCCCTGACCCTGTTGGTCTACCGGAACCGGGACTATGACTCCCTGTTGTGCTAGGTCTGACACATTCCCTAGAAGGCTTGCCGCTTTGAGGGGATTTTGGGGTAAATGAGTGAGGAGGAAAATTGGTGGGGGAAGATGGCGGAATTCCAATCTGTAGCCTTCCTTCACTATCTGCAAAATGTGAGGACTCCGCGTTATGCTTTCCCAAGCTGGAAAAAATCGGGAGAGCCTTCCCCCGACTCTCGAGTCACTTGGATTCTTTTCCAGCGGGTTTAGGATCAGGGAAAAGGATTCCCCCTTTTGGTTTATCCTTTCCCGTGGTCCACCTCCTATTAAAGGCCGCTCTTCGGTCTGAAGGTCGATTTTTATTCTGGGGGCCTCGAAATAATCTCCTCCTATTTTGTTTAGGTTTGGGAGGGAACCGTTTACCCTTTTCTGAGGCTCTAGTTAGAGCCTGGTCTAGACCTGTCCCAAAGAGGAGGGATCCCTCAAAGGGCAGGGCACATAGACAGGACTTGGAGGCCAAATCTCCTTCCCATGTTTTGAGCCATAGTGCCCTTCTCGAGGCGTTAATAAGAGCGCCCGTTTTAGCAGAGGCTCGAGCGGTCTCAATTGATGCGTCTGCTAGATAGGCGACAGCGCTACCTATGACTCTAAGGGAATCTCGGATATCCTTAAATTTTGAAGTCTGCGGGATATGTTCCAACATCCTGGACAGCCAGGTATCCGTATTCCTGGCAATGCAGGATGAGGCCAGTGCGGGCCCAAGGGCTGCCGCATTAGCCTCCCAGGCCCTGCGAAGGGAGGTCTCTGCCCGTCTGTCTAGTGAATCTTTTAAATTCCCAGCATCCTCAAAGGAAAGGTCAGACTGTCTAGACAGTTGCGCTAGGGAAGCATCTAGTTTAGGGACTTTGAAAAATTTATTTTCTAGTTCTTCCTTAAAGGGACAGCGCCTTTTCCAGGTTTTGTACTTTAGTAACTTCTTTTCAGGTTCAGCCCACTCTCTTAGAACTAAATCCTGAAGAGATTGGTGAACTGGGATAACCTTTGGTTGGGGTTTAGCCAGACCCTGGTACATCTTATCCTGTGCTGACACTAGTTCGGCCGGCTGCTGAATCCCCTCAGAGGTATAGATAGCCGCCAGTAAACCACCCATGTCATCCGCTGAAAAAATGAATTTGCCTGATCTAGCATCTTCATCCTCCTCATCTGTCTGGCTATCAATGAGACCTTCTTCCTGAGCCTCCGAGTCCTCAGAGTCTGACAGAAGAACGTCCCTAGCCCTCAACAATTTTAGAGCCGAGGTGGATAAGCTTTCCTGTGAGGAGGGTCCAGCTGCTAGGGGATCAGGTTCCTTGGTTTTTAAGACTTGCTTAAACTCCTTTAATGTGGAAAGCATTTCTGACTGAACCGTCAGGAATTCCTTCATTATTAGCGAAGTTTCCTTCCCTGTGAGTTTTTGAATGCACTTAGCACACAAAAGCTTGGAATAGTCTGTGGCTAGCTTAATGCTACAATTCCCACATCTTTTAGCTTTAGATGTATGTTTAGCAGAAACACTAGAAGCCTCCCCCTGGGCAGTAACCTCTTCCCCTGAAAGTAAAAGACAAGGCTTCAATACAAAGGGAGTAGGGGAAGGGAAGGGGGGTGTGTGGGGAATAAGGACCCAGTCCAAGTGCCCCAATGAAGTTTCTGGAGGTAGACTCACCCTTGGTGGCTTCCTCTGCAGCAGCGGTTAGTGCCGGGCGGTCCTCACGCTCCATGGCACTATCGAATCGGGCGCCACTCTCTCCCCTGCTGCGCTCCGAGCGTGTGAGCTAACGCCGATGGCGGCCGCCATTTTGGCGAAGACCGGAACCGGAAGTGCGTCATCACCATGCGCCGCCATCGACGCAGCGTCGGAATGCTGGCTCCACCGAGAAACGGGCCTGGGAGAACAGCAGCCGAGTCCACAGCGCGGAGATGTGTCCTTACCCGGCCCAGCAGGTAGGAGGACGCTCGGGAGAGAGGGATTCCAGCCACCTAGGTGTTCTGAGGTAGCCACTACCCAGATACACCTAGCAGGGGGGGTTTCCAAAACAAAGTTTTCCTTCAGCTCCCCCCCCCTCAATACGGGGAGACCCTCTGGACAGGCAATAGCCTCACTGAGCTCAAGGCCTCCCAGGACCCATGGCTCATATTCCAGGAGGGGGACCACCAGCCCCAGGCCTTAGGTCTTTTTAGAAAACAAAAAAACGTTTCGCTGGGGGAAACACAATCATGAACTGAGGTGCACGGGGAGGGGCGGGGTTTTTAAACCTCTTTTTGATTGTGTTTCCTGTCAGGTGAAGCCAGTCTACTCTCAAGGTGCCGTCCTGGAAGACGACTCGAGAAATCTGTGTTTTTTTTAGATCTGTCCCTGATATGTCCGAAAATTACATGCTTTTAATGTGAATATCCCAAGATTTTAGCTGCCCTGCCTCTGCACTACCTCCTGGCGTGGTGGTCATCTGTAAGCCAGAGGGGCCCCATAATCTTCTATTGCCCAGGGGCCCCATGAGTTGTCAGTCCGCCCCTGGTTCTAGTTTAAGCACAAATTTCATAGAGTTTTATTGAGAGCCCTAAGAAAATATAACCATGCCAATAGGCCAGGATAGAGCGTTGCTAATACGTAGGAATGTGTGTGTTAGAGCACCCCACCCAATGTTAACTAAAAAATTAATAATTTGCAAATAAGTATTATCTGCTAATTTTTTTGGGGATGTCTGCACCCCTGATAGTGAGAACATTTGTGAGGTGTCTTCACCCTTTCTAATTCATTCACTTCCTGTCACATAGCCAAACAGGAAGTGAGGGTAAAACCTTACTAATATCTTTTCTTGGGGACACAGAGATCAATCTAAATAGTTTCCCATTATGTAAATTGCACTCTAGCATTTTGCTGTGTACACCCCAAATTATTAGGGACTTTGGGGTCCATTTACTAAAGGCAAATCCACTTTGCACTACAAGTGCAAAGCAAGGAAGAAAGAAAACAAAACAACTTTGCTTCTACAGGATTGGATGTTAAAACCATCAGTGCTTCCTCTCTGATTTTCAGCAACTATGCTTGTACTGCAGAGTGGCTTTGCCTTTACTAAACCCCAAACTAAATAATCATTTGGGGCAGGGATCCTCAAACTACGGCCCTCCAGCTGTTGTAGAACTACACATCCCATGAGGCCTTGTAATGCACTGACATTCACAGACATGACTAGGCATGATGGGAATTGTAGTTCCTGAACAACTGGAGGGCCGTAGTTTGAAGACCCATGATTTGGGGTGTACACAACAGTGCTGGAGTGCAATTTGCTTAATGGGGACACTAGTTAGATTGACCTGTGTCCCCAAGAAATGACACTGGTAGGGTTTTAACCTCACTTCCTGTTCAGCTGTGTGACAGGAAGTGAAGCCAATTTTAAGAAAAGGGACACAAAGCTCAACACAAAAATAAAAAAACACAAAGCAGGGGTTCTAACACTCACTTGGCTTCCCTCAAACACCCACAATTTGAATAGGATTGCCTTGCGCTAGATTTAAGCACAGTGCTGTAAATCAGCACGTCAAGCCTGTCCACCAATAGCAAACCCCCCCCCCCCCCCCCCACAGGCCATGTTTGCAGGTTTTCCTTCATCTTGCACATGTGCTTTAAAATACAGTCTGGACAGCAATTCTTGATAAGAGAAATCCACAAAACATGTCCTGTCGGGGGTACTTGAGGGCTGAGGACCACTGCAGAAAAAATAAAATACTTACCAGTTTTTGTCTTTAAAGTCATGGGGAATAAACATGGCAAACATTTCATGATTACACACCAGGAAAGAAGCTTAGACAAAAATCACACATAATTTGTTAGGCCCTAACCTAGTTCAGCTGCAGCTGTCAACATATGTAGCATGAAAAAGTAACAAAAGACAAACTTAACAATTTTAAAGTAATTTTTATTGGTCAACAAAACAAGGAAAGCAAAAAAAGACAAACAAACAAACACAAACAAAAATACATTTCAAAATTCTAAATAACCATAGCTTCACACATTTTTCATAAAATAAGGCCACATAGACAAATACATCAAAGTGAACATCATTTAAAAATAAACCAAAACCATTGGCAAAATAAAACAAAACCCATGCAACAAACCACATTTGTGTTTAGCAACAGCATTTCTGCCAGCCTGCCCCTTCTGAGGGCAGCTGAGGACTGATCGATCCCTGCTTTTTATAACAGTGCTAGTAATGAAGCAATTGAAATCACATGAACAAATTGCAGTCTCTAGTTTGGGTGAGCTTGTAATTGGGCACACCTGCAATTAACCCAAACCACGCTCTATGAGCATCCAAGGAGTGTTTTTCACCTTTTAAAAAGAAAGGATATTTTTTTTCTAAGTGTTTGAGCATGCTCAGTTCATCACACATGTAGGAACCAAGCTGCAATGGAATGAGAGCTTTTTTTTTTTTTGTTTCCCCTTATCTGATGCTTTCCAGCCTGAAGGGGAGGTGTTAAAGACAGAAGTAAACACGCACATTTAATAATCTATTTGTGGGAAAAAAAAGGTTGCCAATTTTGTTTGGGAGCCACGTCGCACGACTGCGCAATTGTCAGTTAAAGCGACGCCGCGCCGAATCACAAAAACTTGCCCGGTCATTGACCAGAAATATGGTCCGGGCTCAAGTGGTTAAAAATTAACAAAACACAAAAGTGAGCCCAATTTTTGGGGATAATGTGAAAGATGATGTTACACTGAGTAAATAGATACCTTACATGTCACGCTTTACTATTGGAAACACTCCTGCAATGGGGCCAAAATGAATTCCGTGAATATCCCCATAGGCGACCTTTTTCTTTTTTTTCCAGGTTACCAGTTTATAGTTACAAAGAAGGTCTAGTGGTAAAAGTATTGCTCTCGCTCTAACGCACGCGTCAATACCTCACATGTGTGGTTTGAACGATGTTTATATATGTGGGCGGGACTTGCGTAAGTCCCACCCACATATGTAAAAATTATTTTTACTTTTTGCTATAATAAATATCCCCAAAAATATATATCCTAAAAACTAAAAAACCCCTCAGTTTAGGCCGATACGTATTCTACATCTTTTTGGTTCCAAAAAATCGCAAATAGCGTTTAGTGTTTGGTTTTTGCAAAAGTTATAGCGTCTACAAATTTTTTTTTTTTTTTGTTTTAACTAGTTATTGGGGCGATCAGCGATTTTTATTGGTACTGCGACATTATGGCGGACACATCGAACACTTTTTTGGAACCATTGGCATTTTTCTAGCGATCAGTGCTGTAAAAAATGCATTGCTTACTCAAAAAATGCCACTGGCAGGGAAGGGGTTAACACTAGGTGCGAGGGAGGGGTTAAATATGTTCCCTGGGTGTGTTCTAACTGTAGGGGGGGGGGTGGGACTGACATGTGTAAATGTCAGATCGCTGTTCATGAAGGGGAACTCCAGACCCCCCCAAAAAAAATAAGGTGGGTTCCCTCCAGGTGCATACCAGGCTCTTAGGCTTGGTCTGGAACATAAGGGCAAAAAAAAATAGCGTGGGGTCCCCCCCAAGATCCAAACCAAGCCATTATCCCAGGCACGCAGTCTGGTCAGACAGGAATGGGGGTGGGGACGAGCGAGCGCCCCCCTCCCTCCTGAGCCATACCAGACCACATGCCCTCAACATGGGGGAGTGTGTGCTGTGGGGGAGGGGGGCACTGCCCCCCCCACCCCAAAGCACTCTTGTCCCCATGTCGATAGGGACAAGAGCCTCTTCCCGACAACCCTGGCCGTTGGTTGTCGGGGTATGCGGGCGGAGGGCTTATCAGAATCTGAGAGACCCCTTTAATAAAGGGGTCCCCAGATTCCGGCCCCCCACCCTATGTGAATGAGTATGGGGTACATCGTACCTCTACCCATTCACATGGGGGAAATGTAAAGTAAAATAAAACACCACACAGAATAAAATATTTTATTAATCTGCTCCGGAGCCCCCCCTTTCTTCTTTAGCTCTCTTAGAAGGGGGGGTTTCTTCTCTCCCGATCTTCCGCCGGGACCCTGGGCTTCTGTGATTTCTGCCGGGGGAGGGCGCCATCCCTCGGTCCTCTCCGGAGCCTTCCGCCGGATGCCCCCACCCCATTTAAGCTCTTTTTCATTAGGAAGGGGCATCCGGACTTCGGGGTCTTCTGCCGGGGGATGGCGCCTATCCCCCGGTCTTTCCGGTGCCTTCCGCCAGGGTTCCGGTCTTCCTGGTCTTCTGCCGGGGGTGCGCCAACTCCCCGGTCTTTTCTCTTCTGTCTTCTCTGCTCCCTCTTCTGCCTGGCTCCCCCGCGGAGCCAGGGCTTTCTTCCGTCTTCTTTCTTCTCTCTTCCTTCTTCTGCCTGTCTCCTCCGGGAGCACAGGGCTTGTCTCCGCTGTCTTCTTCCTTCTTTCCTTCTCTTCCATTGGATGTTGACACGACGAGGTTCCGCGCTGACATGCCGTGTCAGCGGCGGGCATGGACTTATATAGGGTAATGCCACCATGTGACCTCAACCCATGTGACATCACATTCCCTGGGCATGATGGGAATGTGATGTCACATGGGTTGAGGTCACATGGTGGCATTGCCCTATATAAGTCCATGCCCACTGCTCAGACGGCATTCCAGCGCCGGACCTCGTCGTGTCAACATCGAATGGAAGAGAAGGGAGAAGACAGCGGAGACAAGCCCTGTGCTCCGCGGAGGAGACAGGCAGAAGAAGGAAGAGAAAAAAAGAAGACGGAAGAAAGCCCTGGCTCCGCGGGGGAGCCAGGCAGAAGAGGGAGCAGAGAAGACAGAAGAGAAAAGACCGGGGAGTTGGCGCACCCCCCGGCAGAAGACCAGGAAGACCGGAACCCTGGCGGAAGGCACCGGAAAGACCGGGGGATAGGCGCCATCCCCCGGCAGAAGACCCCGAAGTCCGGATGCCCCTTCCTAATGAAAAAGAGCTTAAATGGGGTGGGGGCATCCGGCGGAAGGCTCCGGAGAGGACCGAGGGATGGCGCCCTCCCCCGGCAGAAATCACCGAAGCCCAGGGTCCCGGCGGAAGATCGGGAGAGAAGAAACCCCCCCTTCTAAGAGAGCTAAAGAAGAAAGGAGGGGCTCCGGAGCAGATTAATAAAATATTTTATTCTGTGTGGTGTGTTTTTTTTACTTTACATTTCCCCCATGTGAATGGGTAGAGGTACGATGTACCCCATACTCATTCACATAGGGTGGGGGGCCGGCATCTGGGGGCCCCCTTATTAAAGGGAGCTCGCAGATTCCGATTAGCCCCGCCCGCATACCCCGACAACCAATGGCAAGGGTTTTCGGGAAGAGGCTCTTGTCCCTATCGACATGGGGGCAAGAGTGCTGTGGGGTGGGGGGGTTGTGCCCCCCTCCCCCACAGCACACACTCCCCCATGTTGAGGGCATGCGGTCTGGTATGGCTCAGGAGGGGGGGGGGGCGCTCGCTCGTCCCCTCCCCCATTCCTGTCCGGGCCAGACTGCATGATTGGGATGAGGGCTTGGTTTGGATCTGGGGGGGACCCCCACGCCGAATCGGCGCGGGTTTAACCCCTCACGTTCCGGACCAAGCCTAAGAGCCTAATGTAGCCCTGCAGGGGGACCCGCGCCGATTTCAAGTTTGAAATTTGGCGCGGAGTTCCCCTTCAGGGCTGAAAACAGTTCGGAGATTCCCGTGCGCCGCGTCACGCAGCGCAATCACGGGTACGCCGCTTGCTATTTACCAAGATTTTCACGGCGTACTGACAAGGCGCACGGGAATCCCTGACTTTTCTCTCTGCGCATGCCCAGTATGCAAATGAACCTCCCGAGGTTCAGGCGCACTGTGCAAGCGTACGGGGATCTGTTTTCAAAAAACACTTTCCCTTTCAATTCGGCCCGCCAAACATTTCAAAACACATGTCACTCCACTTCCCCTGCATCCCCCCACCTCCCCCCCTAATAAACTCCCGCCCGAACCCCCGCAATTTACAGTTTAATGTGCCATGCGCCAGGTCTGTACTGGTGCACAATGCACCCTCTCCTGGGCGCACGTAGCACATTAGTAACTAGGGAAATACACTGCACTAGCAGCGTATGTCTTTAGTAAATGGCCAAACGGCTGCTACTCCTGTTTTTACTACATGAGTCATGGAGTAAAGGCTTGGTAAATCAGGCCCAGTGTCTTTTCTACCAGATAGATAGATAGATAGATAGAGAGAGCAGGAAGCTAGTCAGTATAGTTAAATCTACAGTTTGTAGAGAATATATTCACATCCCTAGGAGTTGTCAATATAATTATAAACTGTATAGCTCAGTTAAGATCTGCTATTAGTATCTGTCAGGCAGGAGTTTGTTCTACATGCAGTGCTCTAACGTGTTGTATTGCCTGCATTAGGGATTAGCTTTAAAATATTAGACTGTGTTATTGAACGTGTGCTAGTTAATTGTGCACACACACACGCATTACCTGTTACTGCACGTGTGCAATTTATTAGCACAGAAAAGCAGTCGCTGTTAATGCAACTGGGCTATTGAATTACACAGAAACGCAGACATTCTTACTGCGTGTGTGCTGTTTAATAGCAACTAAACGCAGTTAGTGTCACTGCGTGTGTGCTGTTAAATAGCATTTGAGCGCAGTCGCTATTACTGTGCGCTTGCTGTTTAATACCACCTGAACGCACTTGGTGTCACTGCGTGTGTGCTGTTAAATAGCATTTGAGCGCAGTCGCTATTACTGTGCGTTTGCTGTTTAATACCACCTGAACGCACTTGGTGTCACTGCGTGTGTGCTGTTAAATAGCATTTGAGCGCAGTCGCTATTACTGTGCGCTTCCTGTTTAATACCACCTGAACGCACTTGGTGTCACTGCGTGTGTGCTGTTAAATAGCATTTGAGCGCAGTCGCTATTACTGTGCGTTTGCTGTTTAATACCACCTGAACGCACTTGGTGTCACTGCGTGTGTGCTGTTAAATAGCATTTGAGGGCAGTCGCTATTACTGTGCGCTTGCTGTTTAATACCACCTGAACGCACTTGGTGTCACTGCGTGTGTGCTGTTAAATAGCACTTGAGCGCAGTCGCTATTACTGTGCGTTTGCTGTTTAATACCACCTGAACGCACTTGGTGTCACTGCGTGTGTGCTGTTAAATAGCATTTGAGCGCAGTCGCTATTACTGTGCGTTTGCTGTTTAATACCACCTGAACGCACTTGGTGTCACTGCGTGTGTGCTGCTAAATAGCATTTGAGCGCAGTCGCTATTACTGTGCGCTTGCTGTTTAATACCACCTGAATGCACTTGGTGTGACTGCGACTATTTTGTTACATAGCACTTCAGCGCACTCGCTCTTACTGTGCGGTTGCTGTTTAATACCACCTGAACGCACTTGGTGTCACTGCGTGTGTGCTGTTAAATAGCAGTTGCTGTGACTGTGATTATTTTGTTATATAGCAGCTGAACACAGTCACTCTTACTGCTTGTGTGGAGTTTACTAACACCTGAACACAGTTGTTGTGACTGCGTCTGTTTTGGTACATAGCACCTGAAGACATAAATATGACTGGAAGGACAAAGAGAGGCAGAGAGTCACGAGGGCACGCAGGCTCTGTATCTAGAGGTAATGCTGGTGGTGGATGTGGTTTATCCTCTTCAGCGCGTGGCCGTGGCCACTCGTCCTTCTTTTCGGGAGCTGGCCGTGTTGAGCCTCAACATGCAGAGAAATTAGTTGAGTGGATGACCAAGCCGTCCTCATCCTCCTCATCCTCTCACACACAGACTGATCATAGTTTGTCTGGCAAAGCAGCTGCCAAGGCATCCTCTACCCTCTGCACAATGGCATCACACAATCCTTCCCTAGTCCCACCGTGTCCTCCTGAGGAGTCCCCCGAACTGTTTCAACACAGTGTTGGGTACATGATACATGAAGATGCGCAGCATTTTGAAGACTCCGATGACGGAACACAGATAGAGGAAGGCATTGATGTGAGCCCAGGGAGAGGGGGTGGCCGAGAGTGACAACAATCTGGGAGTGATGTTCCCCCAGCTGGAGCATACTGCCAGGTTTTCGACAGTGATGATGAGGAGGGAGGGGATGATGAGGTCATTGACTCTACCTGGGTGCCTGATAGGAGAGAGGAGGAGGAGGAGGAGGACGAGGCACAGGCACATCTTCAAAGAGGCAGGAAGCCTTCCAGGGGTCAGCTTAAGGGCAGCACACCAACTGCATTACGTGGCGCTGCTGTGTCTCAACGGTACAGCAAAAGTTCTTTGGTGTGGGCCTTTTTTGAAACATGTCCATCAGATCGTACCTTTGCTGTTTGCAACATATGTCTCAAGCGTATCTCGCGTGGCCAAAACATCACCCGCTTGGGCACCACATGTTTGTCCAGACATATGTCGTGCTTCCCTGCCCCAGCTGCTGCAGCGCCGAAAGAAGTACGCTCCCAGCCATCCACATGCCCAGCGGTTGAATGCTAGCTTAGCAAAATTGCTAGCACTTCAACTGCTACCTTTTCAGTTGGTAGATTCTGCCCCCTTCCGTGAGTTTGTGGAATGTGCAGTACCTCAGTGGCAAGTACCCAAACGCCACTTTTTCTCCCGGAAGGCGATTCCGGCTCTCTACCGCCATGTGGAAGGCAATGTCCATGCCTCGCTTGACAGGGCGGTCAGTGGTAAGGTGCATCTTACTGCTGACTCATGGTCCAGCAGGCATGGACAGGGACGTTACCTGTCTTTTACGGCCCATTGAGTGACTCTGCTGGCAGCTGGGAAGGACGCAGGGCAAGGTACAGTAGTTTTGGAGGTTGTTCCGCCACCACGCCTCCAAAACACTACTACTGCTTGTGACACACCTCTCTCCTCCACCCCTCCTCTTCTTCTTCCTCTGTGGCCTCTTCCTGTGGTGATGTTTGTTCAGAACCAGCCGTTCTCCGTAGGCGTACCAGGGGCTACGCAGGAATGCAGGCCAAGAGATGCCATGCGGTGCTCGAGCTGGTGTTCTTGGGAGACAGGAGCCACACTGGGGAAGAGGTTCTTTCAGCTCTGCAGGGCCAGGCTCAGAGGTGGTTGACGCCACGCCAGCTGAAGCCTGCAATGGTGGTCAGCGATAATGGCACCAACCTCCTCTCTGCCCTGCGACAGGGAAAACACACCCATGTTCCCTGTTTTGCGCATGTTCTCAATTTGGTGGTGCAGCGGTTCTTGGGCAGGTACCCGGGCTTACAGGATGTCCTGAAGCAGGCCAGGAAAGTCTGTGTGCATTTCCGAAGGTCATACAATGCCACTGCTCGGCTGAAAGACCTCCAAAGGCAATACAACCTGCCCAAGAACCGCCTAATCTGTGACATGCCCACCAGATGGAACTCTACGTTGGCCATGCTGCAGCGGCTGCACACGCAGCAGAGGGCCATCAATGAGTACCTGTGCCAATATGGCAGCAGAACTGGCTCAGGGGAGCTAGGTTTTTTTTCACCACGCCAGTGGGCCTTGATCAGGGATGCATGCACTGTCCTGTCACCATTTGAGGAGGCCACAGGATGGTGAGCAGTGACAGTGCATGCATCAGTGAGACTGTCCCGCTTATTCACATGTTGGAGCACACCCTACGTGGAATAATGGACAGGGCCCTTGAGGCAGAACAGAGGGAGGAAGAGGATGACTTCCTGACCTCTCAAGGCCCCCTTTATCCAGACACTGTTCCTGCTTGCCCACCTGGAACACAGGAAGAGGAGGAGGAGGAGGATGAGGAGGAGGAGGAGGAGGATTGTATCAGCAGCATGGAGGTGGAGCCTAGCACTCAGCATCAACAGCAGCAGTCTTCAAGGGATCATTTACAGTCCCAAGGAACACGTGGACTTTTACGTGGCTGGGATGAGGTGGCTGCCGATCCTGTCGTCCTCAGTGACCCAGAGGACTGTGCCCTGAATGCCTCTGCAAACCTACGCTGCATGGCCTCCCTGATCCTGCAAAGCCTGCATAAGGATCCTCGTGTACGTGCTATCAAGGAGAGGGATCATTACTGGCTGGCAACTCTCCTTGATCCACGTTACAAGAGTAAGGTAGCGGACCTTATGTTGCCATCGCAGAGGGAGCAGAAGATGAAACTTCTGCGGGAGGCCTTGCAGAAGGCTCTGTGCAATGCGTTCCCAGAACCGGGGGGATTACCAAAACCTGGCCCTGGACAACATCTTGCTGAGGCTTCGGTGAGTCAGAGAAGGAGCGGTGGAGAAGGTGGCCGTCTGACCGATGCGTTCAAACAATTTTTTAGTCCGCAGCCCCAAGGTCTGACCGGTTCCAGCAACCATTGCCAGCGTCTGGTTTACATGGTCCGGGAATACCTAGGGGCAAGATCCGACTTGGACACCTTTCCCACCGAAAATCCTCTGGCTTACTGGGTCTTGAGGATGGATCACTGGCCAGAGCTTGCACAGTACGCAATTGAGCTACTGGCTTGCCCTGCATCCAGTGTTCTTTCAGAACGCACATTCAGTGCTGCTGGAGGCTTTGTGACCGATCACAGGGTGCGCCTCTCCACCGACTCTGTTGATCGACTGACCTTCATCAAAATGAATCAGGCTTGGATCAACACCAGCTACCAAGCACCTGATGCTGATGTTACTGAATAATAATTTTTTGTTGAAATGTCAGATCCCTTGGAGACTGCGTATGCTGATGCTGAGTGACTGTCCTGTTATGCTGCTGATGGAATATCCTTCTCCTCCTCACTTTTCTTCCTGATATCTAGAAAGAAATGTTGTATTTATGGGCTCCGCCACCAGTGCCTAAGGCCTAATTTTTCTGCCCCTGTTTAACAGGGGCGCCTAATAACAATTTTTAATGCAATACTTTGCACGTCCCTCCTTGTTGTGCTCCAATAAAGATAGTGGGAGGGGTTGTAGTGTTGTGTTGTGCCTAAGGCCTAATGTTTCTGCCCCTTTGCAAAAAAGGGGCGTCTGATAAAAAATGTTGATACAATACTTTGCACGTGGCTCCTTGTTGCGCACAAATTAAAGATATTGGGAGGGGTTGCAGTGTTGTGTTGTGCCTAAGGCCTAATGTTTCTGCCCCTGTGCAACAGGGGCATCTAATAACAATTTTTAATTAAATACTTTACATGTGGCTCTTTTCTGAGTTCCAATTATAGTATCTGTGCGGGGTTGCAGTGTTGTGACACCGCCACCAGTGCCTAAGGCCAAAATTGTATGGCCCTGTTCCAGTAATTTTCTTGTTTGGTTTCTTTTATCATTTGAGTTCATTCTAACTTTCTCCTACGTTATCATAGTGTCATGTTTATTTCCCTTTACTAAATACTCATGATTGTCAATGTAAACACCACAAACATAGATTTCCTATTTTAGACAGCATTTATATTGTTATACCTGAAGGGTTCCACATATACTTGCACTTTAAGGCTGGCTCCACCCAGCAGTGATGACAAGGGTCAAGGGGCATAGTAGCCATCTTAGAGAGACCACATGTAGGAAGCAGATAACCTGTAATGTCCTGAGATGCATTTTACAGTGTACAGCCTGTACTGAAATAAACATCCATTGTTCCAGACCAGAGTCTTGTGTCCCTCACAACACCAAGGATATAACAGATATAATAAGAAGCCAGACATTGTTCAGTATCCAAACATATTTATTATCTCACACTTATAAAGTCTTTATTTATATTTGTGAAAAATATATCTTATTTTTTTTTGGGGGGGGGTTCAAGCCATATTATTTTTCTTTTTTAAGATTTTTCTTTTTTTTTTTCTTTTTTCTTTTTTATTTAAATCCCTCCCCAGATCATCTATCAGTCTGTTTCATTTTTGTTCCAAATCTTTTCTTTGCTTTAGCACATTTTCTAAAATAAGTTTTTTTTCCTCTATTTGGGAGATCGTTTCCTTTATCTCCCCCAGAAGGACATTGGCACTGTTGGTGCCGACTGTGCCCCCAACCCCTCCGACACCTCCTGAAATTTTGGAAAAAACACATGTATTAAAATTATGTAGGCCTACATGTATTACCTGCAGCTGTGCTGTAGGACACTGACCTGCTGTGCTTGTATTCTGCAATTCCTGCACAACCGTCGAGGGTGGGTCTTGTGTGGGTCTTGGCTCTGGCGTGTCCACCTCAGCATCAGCAGGTTCAATTTGCCCTATGGGATTGTAAAAAAAAAAGGGATACATAAATCAAAAAGATTAGAGGCCTAAAAGAGGAATATTAATCATTATTTTTAAAAAGTGTGGTACAATTCTCTGTTTTTGCAATCCTTCTAAGCTTAACACAGGATTGTATCCATTTCCTACATGGAAAAACAACAAGTATACACTGGATCACCTCTGTGTGACACCCTAACTGGTTTGTTCTTGTGGCCAACACTCAGTGCCAATCATTACCTCCCTGGGGCCAGAAGCAAAATGACATAACACATGAAAAAAGAGAAGCGGGGCCGCTAACGACAGTGACATGTCACATTAAAGAAAGTTGAGACGTGGGGGGAGGGGGTGTTCTGCTTTAGGAAATGACATCTTACATGAAATTGCGAAGGAAGGGTTGCTGACTTATTGCCTCTTCTCCCATGCAGCCAGCGAGTTGAGAGCGGGTGAGGGTGCGAAAATGGCTTCTTACCAGTTTGGGCCTCTAGTTATTTGGGGGGCCCTTCACAGCTTTGAGGGGCCCTAAGCGGCTCGCATAGTGAGACTATAGGCTGGATCGGCCATGCCAACCGTTGTGCTACTGAGTCCATATGTGTAATCAACTTCTGCGCTCAGCATACTCTCCTTATACTGTATATTGACGTGAGTTGGATTATTTAAATCTAGTTAATAACACATCTACATTTGTGTTGCAAATTATTTAACCCCCCCAATGCTGTAAAGTGTTTAAGTGAATTTAGTGTACATTTGTAATTGTATTCAGAATGAAATCCTACAAGGACTTCTTAAAGAACCATATGCAACTAAAATGACATCAATTGGTTTTGTAATACAGTAGTAAATGTTTATTTTGTGAATTCTTCATTTACACAATTATTCAAGCCCTTAAAGACTACTTCTCAGAGGTTCATTGAAGTGTATTCAATCAGGTCTTGAAAACACCTGTGGATGTCAGGGAGCTGCAATAAAGCCTAATAAGCACCAATCAGGCAGCTTTCAAATGACTTTGATACTCGGCTCCTTATAGACATTTACTAGTGTGGTTACAAACATGGTGAAGTCAAGGGAATGGTCCGGGAAGACAAGAGAAGAGGTGATTACTCTTCACAGGAAGGGCAATGGCTATAAGAAGATAATATAGATGTTAAACATACCAAGAGACACCATAGGAAGCATCATTCGCAAATTAAAGGCAAAGGGCACTGTTGAAACGCTACCTGGTCGTGGCAGAAAGAAGATGCGGACTTCGACTGCTGTGCGCAACCTGAAGCGTAGAGTGGAGAAAAGTCCCCTTGTGACAGCTGAGGAACTGAGAAAAGATTTGTCAGATGTGGGTACTGAAGTTTCTGCGAAGACAATACGGCTCGCACTGCATAATGAAGGCCTCCATGCCAGAACTCCCAGGCGCACCCCCTTGCTGTCTCCAAAGAATAAGAAGATTGAACTGCAGTATGCAAAAATCATGTGGACAAACCACAGAAGTTTGGGGATTGTGTTCTCTGGACTGATGAAACAAAATTAGAAGTGTTTGGGCCCATGGATGAACGCTATGTTTGGAGGAGGAAGAACATGGCCTATGATGAAAAGAATACCTTGCCTACTGTGAAGCATGGCGGGGGGTCAATCATGCTTTGGGGCTGTTTTGCTTCTGCAGGTACAGGGAAGCTTCAGCGTCTGCAAGGTACCATGAATTCTCTTCAGTAACAGGAGATAGTGGTTAACAATGTGATGCAGTCCGTCACAAACCTGAGGCTTGGGAGACGTTGAACCTTTCAACAGGACAATGATCCCAAGCATACCTCCAAGTCCACTAGAGCATGGTTGCAGATTAAAGGCTGGAATATTTTGGAGTGGCCATCGCAGTCACCAGACTTAAATCTGATTGAGAACCTCTGGTGGGACTTAAAGAAAGCAGTTGCAGTGCGCAAGCCTAAGAATGTGACTGAGCTGGAGGCTTTTGCCCATGACGAATGGGCGAAGATACCCGTAGATCGCTGCAAGACACTTGTGTCAAGCTATGCTTCAAGTTTAAAAGCTGTTATAACTGTAAAAGGATGTTGTACTAAGTACTAAGATTGAATGTCAATTGGGGGTTGGATAAAACTGATTATGATGTGAGCACAGAAAAGACATTTGTGGTTATTTCATTATAAATGTTATGTTATGATTTAATTGTAAGCAGGATGACAGGATGATCAAAATCAGTGTCAAACTGGGCAAAACAATCAATTTCAGTGGGGGTTGAATAATTTTGAATACAACTGTACATTCAATAAAAAATTGTTGTCACATAAAAAGAGCTTAAAGTGGAGTTCCACCCATTTTTTTATGTTTGTCTGTGCTGCATGCCCTAATCTCATAGTGTTCATAATGGACAATTTTTATTTAATTTGTTGCTTGTAAATACCTTTATTTTGTAATCCTTCATTACTTACTCCTCCTTATTAGCCCTAGGCTATTAAGTCACAAGGCTATTTGCAAGGGTTTCTGGGATAGGCATCATGTTTCCCAGTAGTCCTTGCAAACCTGACTGAAACCTATTACATTGCTTGTGCAGCACTGAGCATGTGCGAGATATGCAAAGCTGAAATCCAGGAAGTCATACAGTCTGGCTTCATGATGCCCACACTTAAGATGGGCACGTTCTATTTCTAGATTATAAACTATCTAAATGCTGTAACAACCTAACAGAACGGACCTAAGTTTACAGACTAACTTTACTAGAATACATTAAGCTTGTGTATTACAGGGGTATTTATATTTAAAAAGTGAAATTGTGGGTGGAACTCCCCTTTAAATGGAATGACCAACCAAATATTAGGCCCACAAACATGAACCTTGAAACATCTATTTTTGAACCGTATATATACAGAACCTGAAATACCACAAATGCCGCAAAATAATAAAAATAAATACTCAGAGTACACATGAAAATTACTTACGTCTTATGAGGTATTTTTTAATTCTCTCCAACTCCTCTGCATTTCTCCTTTTAAGGTCAGACCACTTGGTACTTAACTGAACCCTTGACATCCGCACCCCGAATTTATCATACAGAGTCCTCCGCACCTTCTCCAAAATCTTCCCCTTTAGCCTCTTCGGATTGGGGTAAGGCCCTAGTTGGCCATCATAATCGTATTCCTCCATAATGGAAACCATCTCCACCAGCTCCGCAAACCTGAGACTGGTGTCTGCTTTTCTGATCCTCCTCGGGTGTGCCTGGCCTCTCTGCACACTTGAGGTTGCAGCCTCCTCTCTCTTATTCTCCTCCATAATGCCTACAGTGAATTGCAGTGACCGACCGAAAAGGGGCGTGACAATTGCTACAACGATCGTCATAGGCGGGGATACACGCGGAGCTTCCCGCATGCGCAGGGGATATTGCGTGAGTTACGTAGTTCGCCGTCGGTATAATATGTCGTGGAAACGATCGTGCAGAACGACGATACGAAAAATGAGTTTTGGACTTTATGATCAGTGGATGAGTTTGTGGGTTAGATATGGGGAGAAAGCTAAGGCTTGACTGACATTATTGTTTTTGGCAAAATTTTGACGAAATAATGGAGGCCTTCATAGAACAGGAGTTCTTCACAGTATTTGTTAAAAGGAGGCCACGGATGACAACCCCCCATTTTCTCTGCAATTTTACTTCCCCAAAAAAATAATTTATTGTGCCAAGATCTGGCATTGTAATGCCCCCCCCCACCCCTAAAATAATCGACATATTGTTGCCACACAGCACGTGCACTTTGGGGGGCAAAGCCTGTATGGACAGTCTCACGGCCCACCACCACTGGAACATCTGTGACCTCATCAGGCACAAGAGTCATGTAGTTTGTTGAGGGTCTCTTTAGGAAATTGTGCAATATGCAGGAGCAAAGTATGACATGGTTCTGATTCTACTTAAGAAACCTACAGTCCTTGTCTTGTTTGCACCGCCTGTATACTGCTGTTCAAAGTATATAGGGAAAAAGGGTCTTGTCAGGGCCAATCCTCACTATAGGCTCAATATGCAAGCTGCTTAGGGCCCCGCAAAGACGTGAAGGGCCCCCAAAGTACTAGACTCCCCGCCTGGTAAGAAGTCATTTTCGCCCCCTCACCCCGCTTCTAAACTAGCTGGCTGAGTCATTTCCGAAAGCAGAACACCCCCTCCCCCTGCTTCGCAACTTTCTTTAATGTGACCTGTCACTGTCGTCAGCGCCCCCCCCCCCCGCGTCTCATTTTTAATGTGCCATGTCATTTTTTGCTTGGGGCCCCAGGGAGGTAAGGATCGCCACTGGGTCTTGTGTAATGATCCAGCACTGTGGGCTGGATCTGTGACAAATGCAGTCACAGATCCAGCCATCCCTCCTGCGCAATACTCTGCAATATTACCCCCCATACTCTGCAATATTACCCCCCATACTCTGCAATACCCCCCCCACACTCTGCAATACCCCCCCACACTCTGCAATACCCCCCCCCCCCCACCTTCTGCAATCCCCCCCCATACTGTCTGCAATACCCCCTACACTCTACAATACCCCACCACACTCTGCAATACCCCCCCATACTGTCTGCAATACCCCCTACACTCTACAATACCCCACCACACTCTGCAATACCCCCCCATAATGTCTGCAATACCCCCTACACTCTGCAATACCCCCCACACACTCTGCAATACCCCCCACACTCTGAAATACCCCCCATATTGTGGAATACCCCCCTTAATCCACAATAACCTCAATACTCCACAACACCCCAATACTCCAATACCTTGCAATACGTCACCTATGGGGATTTGTAAGTAGCGAAGTTTGGCGCAATTCCACGAGCGTGTGCAATTTTGAAGGGTGACATGTTAGGTATCTGTTTATTCAGCGTAACTTCATCTTTCATACTATGCAAAAACATTGGGCTAACTTTACTGATTATTTTTTTTTAAAGCACAAACCTTTTTTTTTTTTTTTAAAAACACGCCTTCAAAAAATTGCTGCAAAAACACCCTGCAAGATAAAAAGTTGCAACAACCGCCATTGTATTCTCTAGGGTCTTTCAAAAAAAAAAAAGCATATAGAATGGTTGGGGGTTCAATGTAATTTTTTAGCAAGTACATGATGATTTTTTTTTTTTTTTATCAATTCGTTTTTATTGAACAGTTTTCAAAACAAGTTATGGTACATAACCAAAGATCAGAAATAATTAACAAGAGAATACAAGAAGATATAGAGATACAACGGGCCATTTTCACGATGACATTCCATATGGGGTCTACAGGAGCGTAAGTCCACAGACAAATCAAAGAAAATAAGGAATATAATTAGACCCTTAACATAGGACCGTAAGTAAAACATTAGCCAGTCATGGAAATAAACTAAAATGAAAGGAGAGAAAGGAAAGAGGGGGAGGGGAGGGGGAGAAAGGGTAAAGGTAAGGGAAGGTCTGCCGGACCTCAGTACAGTAATCATTTTAGAAACAAATCATAGCAGTCATTCGAAAAGTTCGCCTATACATCATTTGGAAAATGTGTGGTCCATACCTGCCAGATAGCATCAAACCTCTGCCTGTTACCTCTCTTATTAGCTATTAGGGACTCATAAACATAGTGCGACCGTGTGATTATTAGAGCCTCTGATGCATTGGGGGCCCTATCTGCCTTCCAGTGTCTCGCAATGAGAGTTCTAGCCGCCAACAGGATGTGAGAGATCACCACTCTAAGATCTGGTGGGAACCTCTCAATGCCTATATGCAGCACCGCAAGGGCAGGGTTCGGGCGAGTCAAAAATCCAGTAATCCTGGAAATGTACGTGAATATAGAGTTCCAGAAGCTCCTCAGGTGTTTGCACGTCCAGAACATGTGGAGCAGGTTACCTGACTCCCCGCAGTTCCTCCAGCACAATGGTGATCCAAGATGTACAAACTTGTAGAGCCTGTAGGGAGTGACACCACCTGAGGGCAATTTTTTGGGCCAGTTCCCAGTGGTTTACACAGCTAGACGCTTTGTAGATTGAGCGGAATGCTTGCCTCCACTGTTGTTCTGTAATAATCACTCCCAAATCCTCCTCCCACTTCCTAAACGGCTGGGATTTCTTAAAATGCAATTTGTGTTGGAAAAAGTTGTTGTAGAAAAATGCGATACCCTTGGGTGGCGCTGGGCCAGAAGTGTAGAAGTCCCAAGCCTCCTTGTGGAAGCATATTTGATGAGAAGTTAGGGATTTTAAAAAATGAGCAATCCTAAGATACACATAGTGATCCCTATGGGGTAATGCAAATTGACCTTGAAGTGAGGTGAACGGGCGAAGGACATTATTGTGGTAAAGGTCCTCTATAGTCAGGATGCCTTTGTCCCGCCAGCCCGACATCGAAAGGTTCAGGATAGCCAGAGAAAGGATCCCTATAGGAACAGAGAGCTCTACGTACCCAAAGGGCAGGGGAGGCGCATCACGCAGCTCCCTCCAGGCCGCAAGAGAGGCCCGAAGTGTGAGCGGCAAAGTACGCAGCGGCAACGGTTTCCACGCGTCGAGTAGGAGAAGGAGCTTGAGACTTTTAGTCGTCTCAATGTCGGTCCAGATAGAGTCAGAGTTGCCCGGGGAGGTCAGCCATGGTCTGAGTTGTCAAAATCGATGCCCGAAAATAATCTTGAATGTCCACGAGCCCCATCCCTCCCGCCGTCCTATGTCTGACTAGCAAGGTTCTGGCACAACGGGGTCTTTTTGATTTCCAAATAAATTTGGACAAGATGTCATTAAGAGCTTTAAGGTGCACCTTAGGAATGGGGATGGGAAGCGTTCTAAAGATATAAAGCATCTGAGGAAGGATCATCATTTTAAATGTGGCTAAACGTCCAGTCCATGATAGCTCTGTATTAGCGAATCTGTTTGTGTCTTTGGTCAGTTTGTCGATCAAGGGTAAGTAGTTGGCATCCGCAAGTTTGGTTGGGTCTGCCATTATTTTAATTCCTAGATAGGAGATAGAGGATTTGCTCCAAGTGTAGGGGAAGGATTTCTGGAGATGAGCTTTTGTAGAAGGTGGAATGCCCAGGTCAAGAATGATTGACTTTGAGAAGTTCACCTTGTAGTATGAGATGTCACTGAATGCTGCTAATGCGTCATGGGCATGCGACAGTGGGGTTGAGGGAGAGGTGAGAAAGATGACTATGTCTTCGGCAAAGAGGTTAATAGTGTGGGATCTGCCTTGGACAGGGAAACCTTTGATATCCAGATGGGATATAATCCTCTCCGCTAGGGGTTCTATCAAGAGGTTAAAAATTGAGGGGGAGAGGGGGCACCCCTGCCTCGTGCCATTAGAAATGGTAAAGGCGTCCGACAACAGGTTTGATGTGTACACCTGAGCACAAGGGGAGGAGCACAGGGCAAGTATGGCTGAAAGGATGGGTCCTGCAAAGCCAAACCTCTGTAAAGTATACCTCATGTACCCCCAATGTATCCTGTCGAACGCCTTCTCCGCGTCCAAGGACAACAGCAGAGAAGGCGTCCGACAGGACCTAGCACACTGCACCACCCCAAGCACCCTCCTAGTTGCGTCCGACGCCTGTCTCCCCGGAGTAAAACCAGATTGATCAGAGCTGATAAGGGTCGGGAGGACAGGCAGAAGTCTATGGGCCAGGATCTTTGCATACAGCTTAACGTCAGTGTTGAGCAAAGATATGGGCCTGAAGTTGGCTGGGGTGGTGGGATCCTTGCCTGGTTTAGGAATTGTAACCACATAAGCCTTAAGCATCTCAGAGGGGAACGAGGCAGAGGACACAGCGTTGGTAAACACAGCTTGTAGGGTGGGTGTTAGACTGTCCTGAAGGGCTTTATAGTAATCACCCGGCAAACCGTCCGGCCCCGGGGATTTACCCAGCGGGAGCGAATTAATGGCGCTTCTGATCTCAGATTCTCCTATGGGCGCGTTCAGGGATGTGAGTTGGTCCTCCGATAGGGAGGGAAGATTAATCTTAGCAAAAAAGGCCTGGATGGCATCTTCTGAGGGTTGGGGCGTTTTGGGATCTGTTTTGAGGTTATATAAGGAGGAGTAGTACTCTGCAAAGGAATTCGCTATTTCCTTGGGATTCACAATTTTAGAGTTATTGGACGAGTGGAGAAGGAATGGAATTTTAGATTTAACCCTAGCGGCTTTAAGTCTCTGGGCCAGGAATTTACCAGCTCGGTTACCCGAGGAGTAATGGGTCAATTTCAGGGTCCGCAGATGTTTGTCATACTGGTGGATTAACAGAAGTCTGAGATCAGAGCGGCTCTGTGAGAGTTTTTGTTCAAGTTGATCTGTAGCTTTGAGCTTATTTTGGGCTTCTAAGAGTTGAATGTCCCTAAGGAGCCTGTCCACTTTCTGTGTCCTCAGCCGTTTCTCCCTCGCACATATCTGCAAAATGATTCCTCTAACAAAAGCCTTATGGGCACACCATAGCATCGCAGGGTCCGAGACTGAACCTGCGTTCTCAGCAAAAAAGTGAGACAAACTCTTGGATAACATAGACACATGGGACGATGACTGGAAAACACGGGAGTTAGCCCGCCACACATATGCAGGGCTTGGGGTGTGCCACTCCACCACCGTAATCGACACAGGTGCATGGTCCAACCAAGAGATGTCGTGGATGGTGGAGGAGGACACCGCCTGCAGGAGCATTTTGTCTACCAGAATCAGGTCAATCCTGGAGTAGGAGTTGTGTCTGGCAGAATGGAAAGAGTAATCACGCTCATCAGCGTGCTGACACCTCCAAACATCAAAAATGTCTTCAGCGTGAAACAGGCTCTGAAGCTGGGGTGGGGGTCGTCTTGCTCCAGACGAAGAGTTCATAGCGTGGTCTGCTGTCAAATTGTGGTCCCCACATACTACCAGAGATCCCCATTTGATAGTGGCTATCTTACCATAAAGTCTCTTCAGAAAACGGATTTGGTGGGAGTTCGGAGCATACAAATTGACCAGAGTGAAGGGTTTGTTGTTGAGTTCCAAAAGCAAAATAAGATACCTCCCTTCAGGGTCAGCGTGAGTTTCTAACAACGTAAGGGCAACTGTGTCCCTAAAAGAAATGAGAACCCCTTTTTGTTTAGTGGGGGCCGAAGCCACGAGGATATGTGGAAAGTTCCTGTGTTGAAAGCGAGGAGGCTCAGAAGCCTGAAAGTGCGTCTCCTGTATGCAGAGAACGTCGGCCTGGAGTTTAAGCGCTTCCCTCCAGACCGAGGCTCGCTTGGCCGGGTGGTTAAGGCCGTTGACATTGAAGGACACTATTTTAAGCGCCATGGTCACAATGTGGGTGCGGGTGATAACAGTACCTTTTTTTCATAAACATCAGAAGTTCCGGGCTTTCGGCACTGCAGACAGGCAGGGGGAAGATGGACGATCCAATCCGGAGCGGTGCAGGGAGAGCAGCATCAACGCAGAGCAGACCATTCCAGAGGGAGGGCGTGGAACAAAAAGAAGGTCAAAAAAAGAAAGAAAAAAGTAGACAATGCAATAAAAATTAGACTTGTCCATGCAAGAACCAGAGGGTAGGGTTTCTACCCATAACTGAGGGGGTAAACATAACGTGCGTACACGTACGCCAGGTCAGGGTGGGAACCTTGAGATTCAGAAAGAGACATTCTTGTAGGCATATCATGAGCTGTTTTTGCCACTTTTCTTCCTCACCACTGTTTGCCATTCAGATTAAGCCCCTATTTTCTCCAGAGATGAGGCACTTGGTTGCGATTGTTCCAGGAGGATGTCCATAGCTCTGAGCAGTGCAAGGCCCTCATCAATACTCGTCACCACAGAGTTTTTTCCGTCATGAGTAATAGTGAGTTTAACTGGGAAGCCCCAGCGGTAGGGGACATTGTGGTTCCGTAATGCTTTGGTTAGTGGGATCAGAGATTTACGCTTTTGCATCGTAAATTGAGACAAGTCCGCATAGAGTTGGATGCGCTCAAATTGCTCAGGGAGTTGCTGCGTTTTGCGGAAAGTCATCATGAGCTGGTCCTTCACATGATAAAAATGCACACGCATTAAAACATCCCGGGGGATATTATCAGGAAGGTGGGTCGGCTTGGGTAGTCTGTGAATGCGATCTATTTGCAGTTCGGACTCTGGAACAGAGGGGAGGATTTGATGGATTAAGTCTCGAGCGTAGTGGTGAAGTTGCGCTGGGAGGACTGACTCAGGGACCCCCCTAATTTTCACGTTGTTCCTCCTCGATCTGTCCTCGAGGTCAGCCACCTTTGCCCTAAGCCAGGCCAGTTCCTCTGAGTGGTCAGCATGAGCATCAATCAGGGTATTATGAGAGCTGGCAAATTCACCCATTTTTTCCTCTACATGCGTGACCCGCTCCCCCATTTCCCCCATCTCAGCCTTGAAGTTACGCATGCATTGCATCATATCAGCATGCATGGAGCTACGCAGGGAGACTAACATGTCCTTTAAAGTGGTATCTGAAACTGCCTTACCTGAGGTGGGAAAGGCAGTGAACGTGTCAATCAGCTCCCTCGTGTCCTCCATGCAGTCCTGTCCAGGGCCCAGTGTCCTGGTGTCTCCCTCTAAGCGGGGCTTTGATGTGGCAGGGCTTCTGGAGAGAGGAGTAGATGCTGGAGTGGATGCTGCCAGAGAACGCTGTGGCAAGCCTGCTTGATCTCCTGGGCTGGACGCGGTCGAATGTGAGCCGCGCGAGGAGGCCGGGGAGACGGTCTCCGGAGCGGCGCCATCTTGGTGTAGGCCGCGGCCCTTCGGAGGATAAAATTCCTCCAATTTCCGTGGCTCCCTCGACTCCTTTAGTTTGCGGGTCATACCGCTGCCGTCCGGGGTCTGATGCGGAGGATCCGGGTTGATGCGAGCGGTGGATGCGCCTCTAGCGTCGGCGGTTCCCTTGCCTGGAGCGGAGCTGTTGGATTACACGTCCATGCAGCTTCGCGCGGTAGCCATGCCCCCCGTACATGATGATTTTTACATGTAGGAGAGAAATCTCAGAATTGGCCTGGGTGCTCCAGAACACCTGATGGTGTTCCCTGCAGGTTGGCCCTCTCTTTGTGGCCAAGCTGTGTAAAAGTCTCACATGTGTGGTATCGCCATACTCGGGAGGAATAGCAAAATGTGTTTTGGGGTGTCATTTGTAGTGTGCATATGCTGTGTGTGAGAAATAACCCGCTAATATGACCTAAACTAGAATTTTATTTTTTATTTTTACAGAATTTTCAGTCTTTTTTCATTTATAGCGCAAAAAATAAAAACCGCAGAGGTGATCAAATACCACCAAAAGAAAGCTCTATTTGTGTGAAAAAAAAGGACAAAAATTTCAGACGGGTACAATGTTGTATGACTCAGTAATTGTCATTCAAATTGTGAGAGCACGGAAAGCTGAAAATTGATATGGTTAGGAAAGGGACTTTAAGTGCCCAGTGGTCAAGACTGATGCTGAGTGACTGTCCTGTTATGCTGCTGATTGAATATCCTTTTCCTCCTCACTGATCTTGCTCAGAGCTATTAAGAACATTTTGGTTCTGGGCTCCGCCACCAGTGCCTAAGGCCCAATGTTTCTGCCCCTGTTTAACAGGGGCGTCTAATAACAATTTTTAATGCAATACTTAGCATGTGTCTCTTTGCTGAGCTCCAATTACAGTATCTGTGAGGGGTTTGCAGTGTTGTGACACCGCCACCAGTGACTAAGGCCCAATTTTTCTGCCCCTGTTCTAGTCATTTTCTTGGTTTGCTTCTTTTCTAATTTGAGTTCATTCTAGCTTTCTCCTACGTTCTCATAGTTTAATTTTTATTTTCCTTTACTAAATACTCATCATTGTCAATGGAAACATCACAAATTGTTCTTTTAGGCAGCATTGATATAATAAGAAGCCAGAGATTCTTTAGTATCCAAAATTATATTTATTGGATCAAAATTACAAAAGTTCAATTTTTTATTTATTTTTTATATATATATATATATATATATATATATATATATATATATATATATATATATATATATATATATATATATATATATATATTTTTTAGATTTTTTTTTTTTTAAAGCCTCCCCAGAATATCAAGAATGTTCTTGAGGTCTTGGTCCACCCTCTTATTCTCCCTTATGATGTTCTCCAGGGCTAGGTTTGTGTCCTCTATTCGTGCTCTGCAGGACATGATCTCCCGATGAGCACCTGGGCACTGGAAGTGTCTAAGCCACCACCAACAGGTCTTCCACCTGAAATTTGTGAAAAAACATGTATTAAAATTATGCAGGCCTACATGTATTAACTGAAGCTGTGCTGTATGACACTGACCTGATGTGGTGGCATTGTTCACTTCCTGAACATCCGGCGAGGGTGGGGCTTGGCTGGGTGTGGGGTTGGTGAGGTCCATAGTTGCAGCTTGCTTGCGGCCTATGAGATTGTAAAAAAAAAAGGGATGGATGAATCAAAAATATTAGAGGCCTGAAAGTGGAATATCAATCATCCTTTTTAAAAAGTGTAGTACAATTGTCTGCTTTTACAATCCTTCTAAGCTTAACACTGGATTTTATCCATTACCGAAGCTGCTGCATTTCTCTATCTTTGGACACGTTTCCTACCTGGAAAAACAACAAGTATACACTGGATCACCTCTGTGTCACACGCTAACTAGGTTGTTGTTGTGTGCAACACTCAGTGCTGATCCTGACCTCCCTGGGGCTCAAAGCTAAATGACATGGCACATTAAAAATTAGAAGCGGGGGGCGCCGACAACAGTGACATGTCACATTAAAGAAAGTTGAGAAGTGGGGGGAGGGGGTGTTGTGCTGTCGGAAATGACATCTTACATTACATTGAGAAGCAAGGGGTGCTGACTTATTGCCTCTTCTCCCATGCAGTCAGCAAGTTGAGAAGCAGGGTGAGGGGGCGAAAATGACTTCTTACTAGGCGGGGCCTCTAGTTATTTTGGGGGCCCTTCGCAAGATTTGAGGGGCTCTAAGCGGCTTGCATAGCGAGCCTATAGGGCGGATCGGCCATGCCAACCATTGTGCTAGTCAGTCCATATGTGTAATCAACTTCTGCGCTGAGCATACTCTCCTTTTACTGTATAATGACTTAAGTCGGATTATTTCAATCTAGTTAATAACACATCTACATTCAATAAAAAATTGGTCTCACATAAGATCTTAAATACAATGAACAACCAAGTATTGGGGAGCTGCGGTGGCTTGACGCGATTGGCACTGCGCTGACAAGCCATTCACCTTTGCAGCTAGAGGTTCGGATCCCGTGCTCAGCTACATGTAAATTGAGTTTGGTGGTCTCAGCCCTGCTCCCGGTGGGTGTGCTATGCGAGGTAAGCTTGCGCTTAGTACGC
The DNA here is from genome assembly GCF_905171775.1 of Rana temporaria. Classification (NCBI taxonomy): domain Eukaryota; kingdom Metazoa; phylum Chordata; class Amphibia; order Anura; family Ranidae; genus Rana; species Rana temporaria. The sequence continues at coordinate 82,749,949 of NC_053499.1, read as the reverse complement.
CCACCCCCCCTCCCACAAAAACAACCACACTTACACGCACTCGAAATTGGGTTAACATGCACGCACTTTGACCACGCGGTCTCTAAAAAGAGAGGGGAAGGATTAACGGGGCTGGTTGAGCGGGCTAGATCCTCTCACTCCCTTATAGGGAGTCCCTCTGCCCCATTGGGCTTCAAAGCAGAGCAGGTAGGGCGGGCTGTGTGGGAGGACCCCCTCACACACCCACCATTGCCACCCGGGGCATAGAGAAAGGTGGCAAATTGCCTCTGGGGGAGGCCTGCCTACTCCCAACTCCTGCAGTCCGGCTCCTCTCTCGAGTACACGCACAAAATACACATTTAAAAAATAAATAAACAACCAAGTATTATGCCCACAAACAGGAACCTTGAAACATCTATTCTTGGACTGTCTATATACACAACCTGAAAGAAAACCAAATGCATAGTTGCCAACATTTTTTAAAAATTTCCAGGGACACTTTGCAGCACAGCTATTAATTAATTACCACACTCACTTCCCCGAAGCTCCACCCACTCCACCCACCCACAAATGTTGGCAACTATGCGAAATTACGCAAAAGAATTAAAACAAATATTCAGAGTACACATGAAATTTACTTACGTCTTCTGAGAACTCTTCTTAGGCCCCATACACACAAGAGGATTTATCCGCGGATACGGTCCAGCGGATCGTATCCGCGGATAAATCCTCTCGAGGATTTGCGCAGATTTCCATGCGATGAAGTGTACTCATCATCGAATCGAAATCCGCGCCGAAATCCTCTGGCGATGACGTGTCGCGCCGTCGCCGCGATTATGACGCGGCGACGTGCGCGACGCTGTCATATAAGGAATTCCACGCATGCGTCGAATCATATTTGGATTTTGCAAAAGCGTTCGATACAGTTCCGCACACACGGCTCATGTGTAAGGTAAGGTCTACAGGATTGGATATATCAGTTTGTAAATGGATAGAAAACTGGCTGAAAGACAGAATTCAGAGAGTCGTGGTTAATGATTCTTACTCTGAATGGTCCAATGTTATCAGTGGTGTACCCCAAGGTTCAGTGCTGGGACCCTTACTTTTCAATATATTTATAAATGATATTGGGTCTGAGATCAAAAGTAACATTTCTGTCTTTGCAGATGACACCAAGCTATGCAGTGGAATAACGTCTTTACAGGATGTCTCCAATTTACAAGCCGACCTCAATGCTCTGTCTAATTGGGCGACTAAGTGGCAGATGAGGTTTAATGTAGATAAATGTAAAGTTATGCACTTGGGGGCTAAGAATATGCATGCATCATACATACTAGGGGGAGTACAATTGGGGGGATCTGTAGTGGAGAAGGATCTGGGGGTTTTAGTTGATCATAAGCTCAATAATGGCATGCAATGCCAAGCTGCGGTTTCCAAAGCGAGCAAAGTCATTTCTTGTATTAAGAGAGGTATGGACTCCAGAGACAGAGATATAATTTTGCCCCTGTACAAATCATTAGTAAGACCTCATCTGGAATATGCAGTTCAGTTTTGGGCACCAGTTCTCAAAAAGGACATCGGAGAACTGGAGAAAGTGCAGAGAAGGGCAACCAAACTGATAAGAGGCATGGAGGAGCTCAGCTATGAGGAAAGATTAGAGGAACTGAATGTATTCTCTCTTGAGAAGAGGAGAATAAGGGGGGATATGATCAACATGTACAAATATATAAGAGGTCCATACAGTGAACTTGGTGTTGAGTTATTCACTTTACGGTCAACACTGAGGACAAGGGGGCACTCTTTACGTCTAGAGGAAAAGAGATTTCACCTCCAAATACGGAAAGGTTTTTTCACAGTAAGAGCTGTGAAAATGTGGAACAGACTCCCTCCAGAGGTGGTTCTGGCCAGCTCAGTAGATTGCTTTAAGAAAGGCCTGGATTCTTTCCTAAATGTACAGAATATAACTGAGTACTAAGATTTGTAGGTAAAGTTGATCCAGGGTAAATCCGATTGCCTCTCGGGGGATCAGGAAGGAATTTTTTCCCCTGCTGTAGCAAATTGGATCATTCTCTGCTGGGGTTTTTTGCCTTCCTCTGGATCAACTGTGTGTATGGAGTTGGGTGTATAGGATTTTACTGTGTTTTTTATTTTTGTTTTTTTATTTTTTGTGGTTGAACTGGATGGACTTGTGTCTTTTTTCAACCTGACTAACTATGTAACTATGTGGGGGATCCCTTCGGACGGATGGATCCGGTGAGTCTGTACAGACCAGCGGATCCATCCGTTGGGATGGATTCCAGCGGATAGATTTGATAGCATGTCATCAAATATTTATCCGCTGGAAATCCTTCCCAGGGGATAAATATCCGCGGAAACAGATCCGCTGGAGTGTACACACCATAGGATCTATCCGCTGAAACCCATTCGCTGGGATTTTTCAGCGGATGGATTCTATCGTGTGTATGGGGCCTAATTCTCCCCATCTGGTCCTGCTCTCTGATTTTCAGATCACACCATCGCTTCCGCAGCTGCTCCCTGGACCTCTGCACCCCGAATTTTGCATGGAGAGTCCTCTGCACTTTCTCCATTATCTGTGCCTTCTTTTTATTGGGGTTCTTGTAAGGCCCTCTTTTGCCGTCATAGTCCTCCTTTTTAAGGACAGCCACCAGCTCCACCAACTCTTCGAAGCTCATGTTGGTGGCTTTGTTGTAACTCCTGCTGCTCCTCCTGGGGTGTGCCAAAAAAATTATTTATTGAGCCAAGATCTGGCATTGTAATGCCCCCCCCACCCCTAAAATAATTGACATATTGTTGCCACACAGCACTTGCAGTTTGGGGGGCCAAGCCTGTATGGACAGTCTCACGGGCCACCACCACTGGAACATCAGTGGCCTCAGGGCTGTCTTAATGAGAGGGCACACCTGGGCACTGCCCGGGGGCCCCAGCTGCATGGGGGGCCCCTGCCCTTTCCCCAAAGCAGCTGGTCCTTGAGCCCGGGCTGCCCCGAAATTGGGGCAGCCCAGGCTGCCCCTCTACATCCCAGTTATCCCCCAGCACTCTGACCCCTCTACACCCTAGATATCCCCTACCTTCTACCTACTTGATTTCTGTTTACATGCACTTTCTCCATTGTAGGGGCCCCAGAGCATTACTTTGCCCAGGGGCACATGATGCTATTAAGACGGCCCTGAGTGGCCTCATCAGGCACAAGTGTCATGTAGTTTGTTGAGGGTCTCTTTAGGAAATTGTGCAATATGCAGGAGCAAAGTATGACATGGTTCTGATTCTACTTAAGAAACCTACAGTCCTTATCTTGTTTGCAATGCCTGTATACTGCTGTTCAAAGTATATAGGGCCAGACGGTCTTGTCAGGGCCGATCCTCGCTATAGGCTCACTATGCAAGGCACTTAGGGTCCCGCAAAGCTGCAAAGGGCCCCCCAAATTACTAGAGGCCCCGCCTGGTGAGAAGTCATTTTCGCCCCTTCACCCCGCTTCTAATCTTGCTGGCTGAGTCATTTCCGACAGCAGAACAGTCCCTCCCCCCGCTTCTCAACTTTCTTTAATGTGACATGTCACTGTCGTCAGCGGGCCCCCTCCCCCCGATTCTCATTTTTAATGTGCCATGTCATTTTGCTTAGAGCCCCATGGAGGTCAGGATCGGCACTGGGTCTTGTAATGACCTGGGGGGAGTGGTGGCGGGGAAACTTATGCTATTTTGTTCAATGGTTTTTATCCATATTGCAGGGAACAACCATTACATTAAAGCCGCAAGCAGTATGTTATATCCTCTGTGTTGTGAGGGACACAAGACTCTGGGCTGGAACAATGGATGTTTATTCAGTACAGGCTGTACACTGCAACATGCATCTCAGGACAGTACATATCTCTGCTTCTTACATGTGGTCTCTCTAAGATGGCTACTATACCCCTTGACCCTAGTCATCACTGCTGGGTGGAGCCAGCCTTAAAGTGCCAGTACATGTGAAACCCTTCAGGTATAACACCTTCCATCCATCCCTAAAAAAAAAAAAAACACAACAAAACAATAACAGGCACAAAACATTAACTGATAGCTGTCCAATAACAGTCCTCCAAACACAGGAGAATTATGGGACTTCAAGCTTCCAGGAACCGTTGCAGGGTTAATGTCATCGGATCACTTCCATCGGCCCCGTCGAAAGTCTCGTAACCGTTCTTGCAACTGAAACCGGTCAGGAGGGCGACAGTGTCGTTGAGGCCGGGCATCCAGCGATTCTGGACCGGAGGAAACAGGGCTGGCCGGAATGGGTACCGGCGGGGCCAAGAAGGGATCCCCCAGCTCAGAGGGTAAACAGACCTCCGGACCAGAGCTGGAGGGCTCTGTTGGAGATGAGTTCAAAAGTTCAGAGTCCCCACAATCATCAGTCTCTGTGCATCCTGATTCGCTGGGAGCAGATCCTTGAGACACTGATGGTTCAGCCGGCATCAGGGATTCGGGCAGTTGAGAACGAGGACGCAGTTGGTCCGCATGACGTCTGCAAATGGAACCATCTTCCAGGCGTACCTTGTACATCTTGGGTCCCAAGGTCTCTGCAATGACAGCAGGAAGCCAACGGGTGTTGGAAGCCCCATAAGATCGGGCCCATACCTTTTGTTGGGCTGTGAATCGGGGGAGCTCATTGTGTTGGACCATCTTGTCTTGGGACTGTAGTACATGTTCCTGGACTGTTTGAGGGCGGTGCATATCCAAAACAGTCCATGGCTGCCGCCCCAGAAGGAGTTCTGCTGGAGTTTTCCCAGTGGTTGCATGTGGTGTGTTTCTGTAAGCAGAAAGGAAGGAGTCCAGCTGCTGGGGTGACAGGGACTGTTGTTTACTTGCAGCCACTGTAGCTTTGAAATAGCGTTTAAAAGTCTGCACAAACCGCTCTGCTTGACCATTTGTAGCCGGGTGGTAAGGTGCGGTCAACTTGTGCTTGATGTTGTGGGCAGTCAGGAAATGCTGAAACTCCTGACTGGTGAATTGTGCACCGTTGTCTGTGACAATTTCTCTGGGGTATCCAAACGTAGCAGCGAGATGTAACAGTATGGAAACCGTTGCCTTAGTCGTTGGCTGAGTAACAGGAATGACCTCAGGCCACTTTGAATGGGCGTCCACTATGATCAAGAAGGTGTGTCCTCTGATCGGGCCTGCAAAGTCCAAGTGTAGGCGAAACCAAGGAACCGTGGGCCAAGTCCAGGGCTGGATGCACCCTCGAGGAGGGTCTCTTGCCGTTTGTGCACATCCAGCACAAGCATTCACATATGTTGTGATATCTGAGTCTAGGTTTGGCCACCACACATAGCCTCTGGCCTTTTGTTTCATATGTGTGCTCCCGGGATGACCAGTATGTAGCAAGTCCAGAATGTGTCTCCGGAGGGTCTGTGGAATGATCACTCGGTCTCCCCATAAAACACAGTTGCCAGCCACAGTTAATTCCATACGCCTACGGAAATAAGGTTCATACTCCTGTGTGACAGTTGCAGGCCAACCGGAACGTACCCAGGAGAGTATGGTTTTCAGAAAGGTATCCTTGTTTGTATGGGCTGCTATCTCCCCAGAAGACAAGAAGGACAGGCTGGTGTAACGACAACTCTTGACCGGTGGAGAAGAGTCCATGGACCTCCCTGTCAGTCGGGACATAGCGTCTGCATTAGCATTGGCATCATGACCACGATACTGAATTTTGTAGCTGTATGCCCCCAAGAATAGGGCATAGCGTTGGAGGCGGGCCGCAGTAGTCTGGGAGATGCCTTTGTCAGGGCTAAAGATCTGAAGGAGTGGTTTATGGTCCGTCAGTATGGTGAATTCCCTACCATACAGGTAAAGATGAAACTTCTTAATTGCCCATATCAGCGCAAGAGCCTCTTTGTCAATGTGTGAGTAATTGCTTTCTGCTTTTGTCAAAGACCTGGAGGCAAATGCCACTGGTTTTTCTGACCCATCTGGTAAGATGTGAGATAGTACCGCCCCCAGACCATAGGGTGAGGCATCACAAGCCAAGGTGAGAGGCTTCTGGAGGTCATAGTGCACGAGAATGCGTGACGCCAACAGCTTCCGCTTAGAAACTTCAAAAGCACTTTGGCATGCAGCCGACCAGTCCCATCTGGAGTGTTTCTCCAAAAGCTTGTTAAACGGAAACAAGGTGTGTGCCAGATCTGGCAGGAATTTGTGGTAATAGTTCAGCAAGCCAAGGTATGATCGCAGCTGCTGGACGTTGGTTGGGGCTGGAGCTTTGACTAAAGCATCAACCTTGGCTTCCGTGGTGTGTATACCTTCTGCATCCACAAGGTGGCCACAAAACTCCAATTTAGGCACCATGAATTGGCATTTTGCTAAGTTCACTTTCAGACCCTGTTCTTGGAGTCTCGCCAACACAAGCTCCACATTCTGCTTGTGTTCCTGGTCGGTCCGTCCTGTAATGAGCATGTCATCTAGCAGGCACTGAGTGAAAGGAATGTCCGCCAAAATCTCGTCCATTTTTCGTTGCCAAATGGCTGGGGCAGAGGCTACCCCAAACACCATCCGATTATATTGATACAGTCCCTTGTGGGTGTTGATGGTCAGAAACTTGCGGGAAGAAGGATGGACCTCAAATTGTAAATATGCTTGTTTGAGATCAAGCTTGGTGAACTTTTGACCTCCTGCAAGAGAGGCAAAAATGTCATCTACTCTGGGTAGGGGATACTGGTCTATTTCCAGTTGAGAGTTCAGTGCCATGCGGAAATCGCCACAAATGCGCAAGTCCCCATTCGATTTCTTTACCGGTACAACTGGTGATGCCCACTCACTGTGCTCTACCTTTGAGATGACACCTTGTTCCTCCAGCCGACTTAGTTCTGCTTCCACACCTGCTCGGAGTGCGAAAGGTACTGTCCGAGCTTTGAAGAACTTAGGCTGAGCGTTGGGTTTCAGCTTGAGTCTCACACAGTCAGGCTTTATTTTTCCCAACTGGTCATCAAAAATCTTTGGGAACCGCTGCTTCAGGGACACCACCCATCCCTCATTATCTCCTAATGGAATGGTAACGGTGTTACAGGGACTTATGGCGATGTCTGGCATACCAAAGTGAGCAATCCAGTCTCTCCCAAAGAGAGTGGGTCCCCCATTTTCTAGGATATATAATGGCAGTCTCTTTGTCTGACCCTTGTACAATACCTTTACTTTTGCGTAACCCAGTGGGTGGAGTATCTGCTTTGAGTATGTCTGCAGTTTGATTGGTGTTGGGCGGACAGTTTTTCGGGTCTGAAGTTGTCTCCATTGTTTCTGGGTGATAACTGAAACTGCTGCTCCTGTGTCTACATCCATCCTGAGTTTCTTTCCCTCAACGGTTACATCTACAGTCATTGCGGAGGGTGCTGAATGCATATGATGTATGTCTAACCTGTGGAGCACTTGCTCATCCTCTGACTCAGATGATGATGTATATCTTCCCACCATATATGTCTTAGTCTTGGGGCTCAGAGGTTGTTTATCTCGCACCTTCTTGCTACGGCAAACTCGTTTCAGATGGCCGGTCCTACCGCAATTATGACAGGTCTGATCCTTAAACCGGCAGACTTTGTGGTCATGGTCTGTATTCCCACAATGGTAGCAAGCTGACTCCCGGCTTGGTGGGGGTCTGTAGTTCCAGTTTGCGGCAGTTGGCTTGACTGCTGTTCTGAAAACTTCCTGCTTCACCTCTTCCCTTCTGCTCTGGGGGTTCAATTCCTCTGTATCTTTCACAGCCATTTCCATCACTGAAGCTATCTCAATTGCCTTTGTAAGGGTAAGGTCTTTCTCTGTTAACAGTCTCTTTTGTGTTGACTCACAATTCAGTCCCATAACAAACTTATCTCTCAGTGCAGTAGGTAGGTAGTCCCCAAAAGAGCAGGTAGAGGCTAGTCTGCGAAGGGCGAGCACATAAGCTTTAATCTCTTCACCTGTCTGCTGCTGCCTCTGATAGAAGCGAAATCTTTCTGCAATCTCTAATGGTTTAGGCTGGAAGTGATCCTCTAGCAGTGTCAGCAGCTCTGCCAATGTCTTAGCTGCTGGTTTTACAGGGGAAAGCAGATCCCTCAGAGTGTCATATGTCTTGGCCCCAACCACTGTCAGAAACACTGCTACTTGCCTGTTGTCTGTGATGGCATTTGCACTGAAATACTGTTCCAGTCTCTCAACCCAGGAACTCCAGGATGTCTGTTCTCCATCAAACTCACTTAATGTCCCGATTAATGACATTTTCCTGCTGGGATCTGTGATTGCTTTTATCCAGGTGACAATCCACAATGTCTTTGTGTCTCTCTCAGACTAATAGACACTTTGTAAATCCCATCCTCGTCGCCACTGTTATATCCTCTGTGTTGTGAGGGACACAAGACTCTGGGCTGGAACAATGGATGTTTATTCAGTACAGGCTGTACACTGCAACATGCATCTCAGGACAGTACATATCTCTGCTTCTTACATGTGGTCTCTCTAAGATGGCTACTATACCCCTTGACCCTTGTCATCACTGCTGGGTGGAGCCAGCCTTAAAGTGCCAGTACATGTGAAACCCTTCAGGTATAACACAGTATTACATTACTTTTTTCTGAGAGTAATCTCATGTTGTGCAGGGACATTTCTAAACACGTGCCACTACTATAGACACCCAGCAGGTACCATATTTAAAAGGATTTTTTTTTTCACTTTAAGCATCATTAAAATCGCTGCTCAAGAAAAAACTGCAGTTTTTAAAACTTTTTTTTCCATTGATACATGTTCCCTGGGACAAGACCCGGGTTCTCAAAGACGTTTTCCATCAATAACTTGCATATTGGTCTTTAAAATGAGCGTTTTTGAATTTGAACGTTCGAGTCCCATAGACTTCAATGGGGTTCTAAATGTTCCTTCGAAACCGCGGTCTGTTCGACCGTTCTGGTGCGAACCGAACCCGGGTATGTTCGGCTCATCCCTAGCGGTGAATGGAGTCCAAATTTTCTTGCTCTCTGTGCTTCAAATCTGATCGTATTTGGTCTTTCGCTCGTTGGACCCCATAATCTCCTTCCAATACCGCAAGGACCTTCTCCAGAACCCAGTCTTTATGGCTGTTGGGCCTATCATAGTTCTCCATTTTGCAATCGTAATCTTATTTCTCAAAGATGTGCACCATCTCCACCATCTCCCCCTTGCTCATGGGGGTGGCCTTGTGCTTTCTATAAACTCCTCCACTGCGGGGCCTGTTCGTTTTCGTTGGTTCCGCCATCATGTTCTCCCTCACACATGTACCTCCCTGGATGTCGCATGCAGAAAAAATAATGTGGTCACGCCCCAGCGTCATGACGCACGTAGAGCGGAGCTTCACGCATGCGCAGGCTATATAAATCAAGAACGAGCGGTCGATGTCACGGACGCATGAACAAAGCCATCATTACGACTCCACATCAAGACGAAGGGATACGCAGAACGAAGGTAGGTGAATACATTGTGACACTAGTGGTTACTGCATGATTTAGCTTATAGAACCAAACCAAGATTGTATAAGCAGGTTAGGAACTCAAAGCAAGCACTTATTGGTTGTATTGTATCCTTTATTGCAGAGATCTGCTAAAAATCATGCCAAAACCAAAGGGTGGAAAGCTGAATTCACGTGAATTAATCTCAGCTTTTATCGAGCTCTACAGATCTCACGCCTATCTGTGGCAGGTCACCATTAAAAGACTATTCAAATAAAAATAAAAGGCAGGCAGCAATAGATCAACTGGTGGGAGAAGCAAAGACTGTACCCCAGGGCCAACGATACTCAGATTAAAGCCAAAATTGGGAGCCTGAGGAGCACGTTTCTCAGGGAGCTCAAGAAGATCGAGGGATCGAAAAGATCGGGAGCTGCAGCAGATGACGTGTATGTGCCCAAGCTATGGTACTTCAACAGCCTGATGTTTTTAAAGGACCAAACTGAGCCACGACTACATCTATCCACACTTTCCTCTGCATCAGCAGAGGCCACAGATACTGAAGCTGAACCAACACAGGATGATGAAGAGGAGGAGGAGGAAGAGGAGGAGGAGGAGGAGCTCAGCTTGACCCAGGTATAGTATTATTAAAAATCTGGCCATTCAAATATACTATGATGTTAATGTGTTGTTATGATGGCACAAAAATCAAATGATGCTCCTTTTTCAGACACAGGACCTTGGCAGCCAAGAAGAGGCTGGGCCCAGCAGCCAGTCAACCCAATGCCGAATCCCTACACTGAACCCTCCTAGAAAAAGGGCCAAGAAGAGGCAACATCTAGATGAGGCCACAGCTGAATTTCTAAGTAGGGCCTCATCGGTCATCACCACAGCACCCGATAGTGCAGAAGGGTTTGGATGTTTCATTGCCAATAAGTTGCGTGAAATAGATGCTGATCAAAGGGAGCTATGTGAGGGGATCATGGTACAGCTCCTTAGCAAGGCCAGTGAACGGGAGCTAAACCCTAATTCCCATGTCTGTGATTTATATCACACACCTCCAGCTACTCAACAACAGGCCTACCAACCCCAGACAGCCTACCATCCCCAGACAAGCTACCAAGCCCACCCAGCCTACCCACACCAGCCAACCTACCCACCCCAGCAAGCCCACCCACCCCAGCAGCATGGGGGTCAGTGGCCAACTCAGAGCCCAGATTTTAGGGGCTACTAATTTTTGCAACAAGATTATGATTTTGTTTAGATTTTTTGGGGTTGTAAATTTGGGTGGATCATTTTATGTTTGGCTTCAAAAATTTACAGATTAATGCCAGAAAAGATGTATATTATATATATTTTTTATTTTTATTATTGTGTTGGGAGTGCCAAAGAAACAAAATGGCCTCAGCTGATGGGGATAGAAGTGTGGAGAGTGTTGGTTGTGGTTCAGTCTGGTATGCCAAAAATATCAGCCTGGTGAAGTACCACTGCCTGGGGACAGATGTCTTCTGCTGCTGCTCCCCATCTTTTTGAGTCCACGATGTTCTTGTGCTCCCTATATTTAATGTAATGCTCAGGTCCCCAAGTTTGGAGATTACAACATAATTAATGTTTGCCCTGGGGTACAGAGGCTTTGCCAAGTCCACCAGTTGTTCTATTGCTGCCTTCCTGTTTTGGATCTGTCATTATTTTTGACATTTTATTTAAAATAAAAGGATGATGTTAAAAAGTCTTGGATTATGTGTGTAAAGTCAAATGTCAGTTTGTGAGTAGGCAGGTCCTTTGCTAAAATTAAAGGGACACAAATAGAGTAGTTGGTACTTTGACCATCATATATAATTGTCTGTATCACCAGCAAAGCAGGTTTTAATATTATGACATTATAAAGAAAAAGAGAATATGCGCTGCTTTTCTAGATTTCAAAACTTGCCGCGTCACGAATGTGCATTTTCAAATACGAACGCTAGTTTTACTAGACAGAAGGCTTCCGGGTGCTCTTTACTTCCGAGAATGCGCATTTTTACTTTGTCCAAAAGTCCGATTGTTTTCTGTACACACGGTCGGACTTTGCACCATCGGACTTTTGTTGACGTAAAGTTGGTCCGTTCGCAGACCCAACTTTTTGTCCGATGAAAGCCAAAAAAGTTGGTCCAATGGAACGTACACACGGTCGGACAAATGCGAAAAGTTCCGGATTTTAAAGTTGGTTGGGCAAAAGTCCGACCGTGTGTACGGGGCTTTAGGCACAGCACAACACTGCAACCCCTCCCAATAACTGTAATTGGAGCACAACAAAGAGCCACGTGCAAAGTATTGCATCAACATTTTTTATTAGGTGCCCCTGTTAAACAGGGGCAGAAAAATTGGGCCTTAGGCACAACCCAACACTGCAACTCTTCCCAATAACTGTAATTGGAGAACAACAAAGAGCCATGTGCAAAGTATTGCATCAAAAATTGTTATTAGACACCCCTGTTAAACAGGGGCACAACAATTTGGCCTTAGGCACTGGTGGCGGAGCCCAGAAACACAAAATTTCTTACTAGCTATCAGCAAGAAAAGTGAAGAGGAGAAGGATATTCCATCGGCAGCATAACAGGACAGTCACTCAGCATCAGCATACGCAGTCTCAAAGGGATCTGACATTTCAACAAAAAAATATTATTCAGTAACATCAGCATCAGGTGCTTGGTAGCTGGTGTTGATCCAAACCTGATTCATTTTGATGAAGGTCAGTCGATCAACAGAGTCGGTGGAGAGGCGCACCCTGTGATCGGTGACAAAGCCTCCAGCAGCACTGAATGTGCATTCTGAAAGAACACTGGATGCAGGGCAAGCCAGTAGCTCAATTGCGTACTGTGCAAGCTCTGGCCAGTGATCTATCCTCAAGACCCAGTAAGCCAGAGGATTTTCGGTGGGGAAGGTGTCCATGTCGGATCTTGCCTCTAGGTATTCCCGGACCATGTAAACCAGACACTGGCGATGGTTGCTGGAACCGGTCAGACCTTGGGGCTGCGGACTAAAAAATTGTCTGAACGCATCGGTCAGACGGCCACCTTCTCCACCGCTCCTTCTGTGACTCACCGAAGCCTCAGCAAGACGTTGTCCAGGGCCAGGTTTTTGTAATCCCCCCCGGTTCTGGGAACGCATTGCACAGACCCTTCTGCAAGGCCTCCCGCAGAAGTTTCATCTTCTGCTCCCTCTGCGATGGCAACATAAGGTCCGCAACCTTACTCTTGTAACGTGGATCAAGGAGAGTTGCCAGCCAGTAATGATCCCTCTCACTGATAGCACGTACACGAGAATCCTTACGCAGGCTTTGCAGGATCAGGGAGGCCATGCAGCATAGGTTTGCAGAGGCATTCGGGGCACAGTCCTCTGGGTCACTGAGGACGACAGGATCCGCAGCCACCTCATCCCAGCCACGTAAAAGTCCACGTGTTCCTTGGGACTGTAAATGATCCCTTGAAGACTACTGCTGCTGAGTGCTAGGCTCCACCTCCATGCTTCTGATACAATCCTCCTCCTCCTCCTCCTCCTCTTCCTGTGTGCTAGGTGGGCAAGCAGGACCACTGTCTGGATAAAGGGGGCTTTGAGAGGTAAGGAAGTCCTCCTCTTCCTCCCTCTGTTCTGCCTCAAGGGCCCTGTCCATTATTCCATGTAGCGTGTGCTCCAACATGTGAAAAAGAGGGACAGTCTCACTGATGCATGCACTGTCACTGCTCACCATCCTCGTGGCCTCCTCAAATGGTGACAGGACAGTGCATGCATCCCTGATCAAGGCCCACTGGCGTGGTGAAAAAAAACCAAGCTCCCCTGACCCAGTTCTGCTGCCATATTGGCACAGGTACTCATTGATGGCCCTCTGCTGCGTGTGCAGCCGCTGCAGCATGGCCAACGTAGAGTTCCATCTGGTGGGCATGTCACAGATTAGGCGGTTCTTGGGCAGGTTGTATTCTCTTTGGAGGTCTGTCAGCCGAGCAGTGGCATTATATGACCTCCAGAAATGCACACAGACTTTCCTGGCCTGCTTCGGGACATCCCGTAAGCCCGCGTACCTGCCCAAGAACCGCTGCACCACCAAATTCAGGACATGCGCAAAACAGGGCACATGGGTGAGTTTTCCCTGTCGCAGGGCAGAGAGGAGGTTGGTGCCATTATCGCTGACCACCATTCCAGGCTTCAGCTGGCGTGGCGTCAACCACATCTGAGCCTGCCCCTGCAGAGCTGACAGAACCTCTTCCCCAGTGTGGCTCCTGTCTCCCAAGCACACCAGCTCTAGCACCGCATGGCATCTCTTGGCCTGCATTCCTGCGTAGCCCCTCGTACGCCTACGGAGCACGGCTGGTTCTGAGGAAACATCACCACAAGAAGAGGCCACAGAGGAAGAAGAAGAGGAGGGGTGGAGGAGAGAGGTGTGTCACAAGCAGTAGTAGTGTTTTGGAGGCGTGGTGGCGGAACAACCTCCAAAACTACTGTACCTTGCCCTGTGTCCTTCCCAGCTGCCAGCAGAGTCACCCAATGCGCCATAAAAGACAGGTAACGTCCCTGTCAATGCCTGCTGGACCATGAGTCAGTGGTAATATGCACCTTACCACTGACCGCCCTGTCCAGCGAGGCATGGACATTGCCTTCCACATGCCGGTAGAGAGACGGAATCGCCTTCCGTGAGATAATTGATACAAAAAAGATTCACTGGCGCTCTATGGGTTAACACTATAGTCCAATATAATATTTAAGACCCTCGTATGGGCTGTAAACGATCCGTGCTGCAGAAATCCAGGTACCTGGAAGCACCACCAAAATACAGTTACAACAAAAAGGAATTCTGCGCTCATAAAGGTTTACCATTGTGGTGGAAATTTGAAGATGTATTTAATATGTATTGTCATAATGGCACCCAGTCTTAGTACTGCCACAACCCGCTCTAAATAGAACTGACTGGGGCAGTCTGAGGCTGGTTGAATCTCGTCTGGTAGTAGAAAATGTCTTGAGGTTGGAGTGTGATGTTTGCGGCGTGGGCGTATGTCCGCTAACGAGGGGCCCTCTGTGCATTTAGCACCGACGATCGTTGAGGAGGGGATGCGCTCACTCCGCAAGCACACTAGTGGTTATGGACAGATGTGCGCTCTTATCTGGGTCTTGTCTGATCAGCAGGGCTTGCGATTCGTAGCGTACGCCTGTAGATAGCTTCCTTTCCACCTTAATAAGGGTATAATCTGGATATGCATTATTCTATGGAATGGCGCAGATTAGGATTCTATCAGGCGATTAATATGAGAGCTTATGATCGGTTAGAGGCAGGGGGGGCACTCCCTGCCACGCCCATAAGCCTTTAGCAGCATTGTATGTACTTCTATGCATTGTATTGTATCCATTGTATTATATTCTATTCATGTATTCTATGGGACTTCCTGTTAGAAGGAACGTCCTTATATGGTGTTAGCTGTGTCAGTGGAACATCATGTGTTAACCACTCCCATGAGGGAGGTGTTTAATGGGTGCAGTGAGCACTTCCTGTTTTGGGTAAATAAAGGGTGCTTGGCTGAGCCTTTGGGCAGTCATGCTGGCAGAATGATATGAGAACAGGCTGGTGATGGTGTCTCTTTGTATGAATGGCAGAGAATGATGGTGAGTGAATCTATTTAGCTTAAATAAGCATTATTTCATTAAGACTGGATTCTGTGCTTTATAGCACAGGGCAAAATGGCGCTGTGCTCTGCGTACGGCCTATTTTGCCACCACAGATGGCGGGCCAGAATTTAGGAGTAGTCTGGGCCCCCTTTTCACATCGGTTCAGATGGGGAAGAGTAGGTTTCTGTTCCGATGCGTGGTGGGGGGCTCTGCTCTACAAAAAAACAAAGTTTTCGTCTTTTTGAAATAACGTGTGTGCGAGCGATTGGACATGTGTGTGCGAGCGATTGGACACGTGTGTGTGTGCGAGCGATTGGACACATGTGTGTGTGCGAGCGATTGGACACGTGTATGATGGCTTGCGTTATGATTGCTTGCGTTTGTGAAATAGAGTGGATTTGATCATATGAGTATGTATGATTTTGTCATGGACTGGAATGTTTATGTGTGAATGTCTGAATGTTTGTGTGGCTGAACAGTTTGTAAGTAAGTAATTGATTGTTTGACCAGATTAAAACTGCTTGGAAAAATTACCTTTTGTGTACGGTTTGTTTAGCCAGGCATGGCTTCTCTGACCATGTGGTGGACCATGCGGCTTGGGGGAGGGGCGGACAGTGTTCTGATTCTGAAACTTCTGAAAGTTAGATATAACATTTTTATGATGCATATGGAAACTGTATATTGTGGATGATTTGTCAGTATAGAGGTGGCATTATTCAGCCTGCGATGTGTGCAGGGGGACATTTTGTATCTTTTGAATGTAATGTCCTCATGTGTGCGGCTGAGACTTTGTTTGAACCTGAATGTCTTGTTCCTGTGTATGAGAAATGGAGACTGTGTGTATTTACATCATTTTATGTTGGACGGGTTGCCTTTGTATAGTTCGGCCAGGCAAGGCATGTTCCATGGTGTAAGATGGTTTCTCTGGCCATGCGGCTTGGGGGAGGGGAGACTAGTGTTGGATCTCTGTGTTTCTTGAGTGTACAATTTTTAGAGCAAAGCCATGTGTAATATGTTCATGATCTATGTGAGGAATAGAAATGAATAAATTGTGATTTTTACCTTTGTATGGGACCAAAAGACATGTCCTCATAAGTGTGGCTGAACTGTGATTGAATTGTTTGGCTGATGAAGGAAACATGTGCTTTAGTGGGGGAGGGGTGATTTGTTTGGCGGCCATTTTGGGAGGTGAAGCCTTTGGGGCAGATTTTTGTTTTCCTTTGTGTAGTATGGTCTGTCCTTTGGCAGACAGGTGCGAGGCGCAGTTCAAGCGTAAATGGCGCCATTGTTGCTGGCCATTTTTGAGATACAGTTTAAGCGCTATCTTTTGAATTGTGCTTGCGTGCTAGGGCTAATTTATATAAAAGATCTGACTAACCTACCGGCTGACTTTGTAGTATAATTGTGGAGGCTTTTGTGTAAGAATTTCGTTTTTGTGTAGGATTTCGTTTTGGTGAAAAGACTGCTTTGCATGCACTGAATTTTGATGGATTGTGGAACTGGCTTTGAATGCATTTTTGTGCACAGCGATGTGCGTTTTGTTTTTGAAGATCGTAGGATTAACTCCTATTCTGGAGATGGGAGGAGATTGTTTTACCTTTCCTGAACCAAAATAATTTTGTTTTAAAAGGAGAAAGGCAGAAGAGAGTCAGTTCTGGCTTTGTTTACTATTGGATAATACTTCCAGGGGATATTTGTGGTCCATGTAGTTTTTTGATGTGTTGAGACGAGGCAATGAAGACAGACTTCGCCCTCCACTCCCTCTTCCTGTCATTATGTAAATAAACCAGATTTGGGGGTTACGAGCTGAACAGCAGAAAGTCCTTTTTCAGCATTTATATATAGGCAGGAAGTCAGTGGGAGGAGTTTTGGAGTCTTCTGAAAGATGAGCGATGACGGAAAATATTTTGGCGTTTTTAAAGGTTTTTGTGAAGTTTTATACTGTAAATACAGTTTTGGGTATGCAAGAGCGAAACAGGAGGGCTTCACCATTATTGTTGTGACATCTAGACGCAGGTAGAAAGAAGCCATAATATTGTTTTGAAAAGTGGAGGATTTCATGGTGCGTTGTAGTTTGTGTGACGAACACATTTTTGGAGGCTTTATATCGTGAGACAGGTCAGGCCGTGTACAATAATCGGAAATCCTGTGCGCGATTGTATTAGCATAAATGTGAGGAGTAGTACGCTAATTGCCCTGCTCAGGCCGTGTAGAATAATCGGAGATGCAGGGATCGGTTATGATTTTAAAGGCGCAAGCCATAACCGCTCCGAAAATAAGCGCAGGCTGCTCTGGACGCAGAGCTCGCCGAAAAAAAACGATTTGAATCGTCATGGGATGTGCCGCCCATGCAGTGCACCAGTCGGACAGCTGCACCACATATGAAATCTGGGTTTGGGGCTCCGGACATGAGACCCCTTAAAGAATTGACTTAGGTGGTCAGAGGGTACAGTAAGGTGTACTCCTTTGGAAGGTACTCTGGCTGGAGGTACGAGACCTCAGAATAAAGATACCTTGGATGTAGTTCAGATATGGCTTCAGAAATCTGTAATGATGAGTGTGGATGGAGGTGTGGTACACGCTTTGGTGACCCTCAAAGGAGAGCTATACATAGCCGGTCTATGCAAGGCTCTCACGCTATTCTCATATTTTCCCATTGTATTTTCTTCTATTGCTGAAAGTGAAGGCAGATTTCCAACTGGTTTTTGTCTTTTTCATTTTTGTTTTGGATACTATGAATATCTCCCCCACATTTGTATTTGAATGTTTGTATGTAGTAACGTGAATATGTTCGAATTTACCGCGGCGATCCTCCGATGCGTCGCGGCTGTAGTATTTTTGTAGGAACGGGGAAAGTAAGAGTTACACAGAGTTTTGTTTGAATCAGTTTTGAAAGAATGTCATTGAAAATGTACAGGAATGTCATTTTTGTTTGCCATTCTCTGCAGGATAAATATGTGGGATGAAGTAATGATTTCTGCTTAAGTATTTTTCAGGTCCAAGAAGTTTCTAGAAGTTTCTGTACATAGAGAGCAGGTGTATGTAGACAGCTGTACACATGGATAAATACGAGTCTAAGAAGGTTTAAAGTATCATAGGCTATTTCATTGTTTCTTCTTCCTCCAGTCTGTAATGAGGAAGAAAATGGGGGGATAAATAAATGTAAAAGTGACAGTTTTTCGAACTAATAACACTAATCTTTCTAATTCTAATCAAGTTTGTGCCAAGACTGTCTTTCTTTGATAGAGTTTGAATCGGCAAGCAGCAGTCTGGTGAAGTAGGTTCCCATCTTAGATGAACCTCCCAATGGTTCCAGGTAGTACAGGAGATGGTAAGGTATTACAGGCGATGGGGAGGCACGCACAGATTGTGCAGTGAACACAGTCCCGAGGGCGGGGGTCATTGTCATAAGGTTTGTTTGGAGGTCCACCGAAACCAGGGTCGTACCCACCTCACCAGCTGTCACGTCTTTTCTCAGGTGATGGGGTGAGTGCGATCACTGTAACATGAACTTCAAAGGGGTTCAGGAGAGTCTCTCCTGGACCCCGACACTGTAATTGGTTTTCATTTTTCCCAACCAGGTGACTGGGTCGTTTGTAAAGAAACTTGATGGATGAGACCACGCCAGCCACTGCAAGAAGCGGCTCAACTACATCAAAGAAATTAGTAGTATCTTTGTTTATTTTTATTTGTTTGTTTAGTAAATTTTAGCAGAGGTAACGATGAAAAGCATCCCAAGTTATTATTTAAAGTCTATTTTATGACTATTTAAGAAAGTGAATGGGATGGATTGCGGGGTCTGTTCTGAGTCTCCACCGAGCTTTAGTGCCCAGCGATGACAGCGGTAAAAAGAGATTTTTAATACAGCTTACCTGTAAAATCTTTTTCTTGGAGTACATCACGGGACACAGAGCGGCATTCATTACTATATGGGTTATATGGAGTACCTTCAGGTGTAGACACTGGCAATCTCAAACAGGAAATGCCCCTCCCTATATAACCCCCTCCCATAGGAGGAGTACCTCAGTTTTGTAGCAAGCAGTATGCCTCCCAAAATGGTCCTCAAAAAAGAGGGGTGGGAGCTCTGTGTCCCGTGATGTACTCCAAGAAAAAGATTTTACAGGTAAGCTGTATTAAAAATCTCTTTTTCTTTATCGTACATCACGGGACACAGAGCGGCATTCATTACTATATGGGATGTCCCAAAGCAATGCTTACAATGAGGGGAGGGAGAACATCTCCAAGACAAAAGGATTTAATTTAGAGATATACTCAAATCATAATAAATCCAACTTAGTTGAGAAAAATAAAATTTTTAAATTTAACTCGAACAAGAGGAGCCCCCGGAATCCGAGGGTCTCAAACTGCAGCCTGCAGCACTGCCTGCCCGAAGGCAGTATCAGTATTCCTTCTTACGTCCAACTTGTAGAATTTTGTAAACGTGTGGACAGAAGACCAGGTTGCCGCCTTGCAAACTTGAGCCATAGAGATCTGGTGGTGTGCTGCCCAGGAGGCGCCCATGGCTCTAGTAGAATGAGCCTTTAATGATACTGGAGGAGGCAACCCTTTCAAGCCGTAGGCCTGAGTGATTAATTGCTTAATCCACCTAGAAATGTTGGACTTTGCAACTGCCTGCCCCTTCTTGGGCCCATCCGGTAGAATGAACAGCACATCTGTCTTCCGGATCTTCTTTGTAGCTTTAAGATAGGCCTTCATGGCCCTGACAATATCCAAGGTATGCAGCAACCCTTCCTTTCTGGAAGTAGGTTTAGGGAAGAAGGATGGTAATACCAAATCCTGGTTCAAATGAAAACTGGATATGACCTTCGGAAGGAAGGAAGGATGAGGGCGGAGAACGACCCTGTCCTTATGAAAAACAAGATATGGTTCCTTACAGGATAAGGCTGCCAGCTCCGAAACTCTTCTTGCGGAAACTATGGCAACCAAAAATACTAACTTCCTTGTCAGTAGAACCAAAGGAATATCAGCCAACGGCTCAAACGGTTGTTTCTGTAAACTTGACAGAACAAGATTTAAATCCCACGGACAAAGCGGGGATTTAACTGGAGGTCTAATACGTAAGACCCCTTGAAGGAAGGTCTTAACCAGCGAGTGGGTGGCCAGCGGCCGCTGAAACCACACTGACAGAGCAGAAATCTGTCCTTTGATTGTGCTTAATGCCAATCCTTTATCCACTCCTAGCTGGAGAAAACTTAATACTCTATCGATGGTAAATTTGCGAGAAAGCCATCGCTTGGACTCACACCAGCCTACATAGGCCTTCCAGACCCTGTAATAAATCACCCTAGAGACCGGTTTCCTGGCTCTGATTAGGGTAGAGATTACTTTCTGAGACAGACCTCTACCCCTGAGAATCAGGGATTCAGCTTCCAGGCCGTCAAATTTAGATGCCGTAAGGCAGGGTGGAGGATCGGACCTTGCGATAGCAGGTCTGGCCGTAGAGGAAGAGTCCAAGGGTCTCCCACTACCATCCTTAAGATTAGTGAGTACCATGCCCTTCTGGGCCATGCTGGAGCTACCAGGATGACTGGTATGTGCTCCACCCGGATCCTGCGCAGCAGGCGGGGTAGTAACTGGAGCGGGGGAAACGCATAAAGAAGTTTGAACTGATGCCAAGGGCAAACCAACGCATCGGTTCCGCAGGCCATCGGATCCCTTGAGCGGGACATGAACCTGTCTAGTTTCTTGTTGAGTCTCGATGCCATGATATCCACGTCCGGCACTCCCCATCTTTGGCAGAGTGCTTGAAAGACTAGTGGATGCAGAGACCATTCCCCCGGCCATAGAGTCTGGCGGCTTAAGAAGTCCGCCTGAAAGTTGTCCACTCCTGGAATGAATATTGCCGATATGCAGGGCACATGAGCCTCTGCCCATAGAAGAATCAAGCTCACCTCTCTCTGAGCGGCTTGACTCCTGGTTCCCCCTTGGTGATTTATGTGTGCCACGGCCGTGGCATTGTCTGATTGAATTCTCACCGGGAACCCCTGCAATTTTGACGTCCAAGCCCTGAGGGCTAGTCGAGCAGCTCTGAGCTCCAAGATGTTGATGGGCAACTGCTTCTCTGGCTTTGCCCAAGTACCTTGGCGAGTGCAACCATCCAAAATTGCTCCCCAGCCCGTCAGGCTGGCGTCTGTGGTCACTATCTTCCAAGCCACTGGGCTGAAAGACCTCCCCTTCAGTAGATTCTGAGGGTCTAACCACCAACACAGACTTTGTCGGACTCTTGATGAGAGCGGCAACGGGATATCCAAGGCCTGTGGCCTTCTGCTCCATGCTGACAGGATGGCTGCCTGTAGGATGCGAGTGTGGCTCTGGGCGTATGGTACCGCCTCGAATGTGGCCACCATCTTGCCTAGTAACCTCATACATAGGCGAATAGTCGGTTCTTTCTTGCTTAGAACCAGTAGGATTAATTCCTTGATGGCTTTTACCTTCCTCAGAGGTAGGAACACTCCTTGTTGTTCTGTGTCTAATCTCATGCCGAGATATTCCAACTGCTTTGTGGGCTGGAAAGCTGACTTTTCTCGATTTAGGACCCAGCCGAACCTCTCGAGGTATTGGACCGTGAGGGCCACTGCTCGCTCCAAGCCGGGAGACGAGTGATCTATGACTAGGAGGTCGTCCAGGTATGCTAGGATCGTGACCCCTTGGATCCTTAGTTTGGCTAGGATTGGAGCTAGGACCTTCGTGAACACCCGGGGGGCCGTAGCCAACCCGAAGGGAAGCGCCACGAATTGGAAGTGACGCGAAGCCACCATGAAGCGTAGATCTTTGATGTGGCTGATAAATTGGAACATGAAGGTAGGCATCCTTTATGTCTATGGATGCCATGAAGTCGTCCTTCTGGAGTGTGGCAGCTGCTGACCGCACGGATTCCATCCGAAATGAGCGGATCTTTAGATATGCATTTACCATCTTTAGGTCCAAAATTGGCCTGACATCTCCATTGGATTTTGGGATGATGAATAGGTTGGAGTAGAAACCCAGCCCCTGTTCCAGGACTGGTACCTCTACTATTACTTCCTGGGAAAGTAGATGATCTAATGCCGATCTTAATGCGGCTCCCTTTTCCGGATCGTTTGGAATCCTCGACTTCTGGAAATGAGGAGGAGGAAACCTTAGGAAATCTAATTTGTAGCCTGTGGCCACGGAAGACCGTACCCACTCGTCGGGAATGCTGGCTTCCCAAATCTCTGAAAAGAGTCGCAGCCTTCCCCCCACCTTCGTGGGTGGGGGCGCCCCTTCATAAGGTTGGCTTGGGGGCTGGTTTTGCTGGTTTGCGAAACCACTGCCTTTTGCCTCTAACAGCCTGTCCTTGTGATCTGCTGTTGAAGCCGAAGTTTGCTTTTGCAGGAGGCCGTCGATACTGCTTGGCATTAGAGGGCCCCTGCCCAGGGGAATACTGTCGTTTAAACGCAGGTCCCTGAACCTTCTTCTTAGTTGGCAAGAGAGTACTCTTGCCGTTTGAAATGGTCTGAATGTATTTATCTAGGTCTTCTCCGAAGAGTCGTCCTCCATGGAAGGGGAACCCTACCAGGAGCTTCTTGCATGGGGGCTCAGCCTCCCAGCTTTTTAACCATAAGAGTCTTCTCATATGGATAAGGGATAACGATAAACGTGACGCTTGCTGGATAGAATCCTTGATTGCGTCTACCGTAAAACATATGGCCTTAGGGACATCCGAAAATTTTTCTGCCTGCTGGGCCGGAATAAGTTTAAGCATCTGCTTAAATTGATCCGATAATGCTTGAGCGACCCCAATCGCAGCCACAGCTGGCTGTACTACTGCCCCTGCAGTAGTGAAGGAGTTCTTAAGTAGTGCTTCCAAGCGCTTATCAACTGGATCCTTGAACACCTGTATGTTTTCTACAGGGCATGTTAACGATCTGTTAACACATGAGATGGCTGCGTCCACTGCAGGAGTAGCCCATCTTTTGGAAAAAATTTCTTCCATAGGATATAGGACAGAGAACCTTTTAGGTGGTAAGAAGATCTTATCTGGCTTGTTCCAATCTTGGAACAAAATTCCCTCTAATAGAGGATGGATCGGAAACACAGCATTGCTTTGAGGCGCCCTCAGTGAGCCCAAAGCTGAAACCGTCGATACCTGGAGATCTGGTACTGGCAAGTTGAATGTCCTATGGACCAAGTCCGACAATCCTTGAATCCACCAGCTCTCCCTCAGGGAGACTGCCCCAGACTCCTCTGTATCCGGGTCTTCGATCCCTGAACCTACTTGGTCCGTGTCCAAGAGGTCGTCCAATTCCCCTGAGGAAAGGACCTCCTCTTCTGAGGGTCCGCGCTCGGGCGACGGAGATCTATTCCGCTTACTGCCCCGCATAGCTGCGGATATCATTTTTCCCATGCTTTTCTGCATCTCTTTTAAAGAGGTGAGTAATACCTCCTCCGTGACCATCTTAGGGTTGGACTGACCCGCGTCAGCTCCAGCCCCAGATCCCGATGGCCCCAAGGCTCCCTGTAGGGAAAACAGCGGCATACCATGGTACAATACCGAGGTACACCTGCTACCTATTGGTATTTGGAACTATAAAAGTTAATTGTCCAAACACCTGTTTGGGGGATAAAAAAATGCTTCCTCTCCCCTAGATGACTTTTTTTTTTTTTTTTTTTTTTTTTTTTTGTTTCAAATCCAGGAAAGAAAAAACATTCTGTCCCCCTGAGTAGTATTGCAAAGAAAAACTATGAGATGGAAAAGAAACAGCCTATTTCTAGGCTTGACAAAACAGTCCTCTGAAGACTGCAATATCCTTTCTGGCCACTGTGTGTCCTCGGCGCCCCGTGCTGCCGCTCTGGTCTTTCTCCTCAGTTCCAAAGTATTGATGGAACAAACAAGGAAGGGCCGCCCCTTCCTTTAAGCCACTGACCCGCCCTTCCCCCCCAGCAACCTCAAACAGGAAATGCCCCTCCCGACAGGGGGAGGGGGGGGGATTTTGGGAGGAAGGGACCTCTCTGTTCCAGCAAACTGCAGCCTGCAGCCTGGAACCATGAGGAGGTCAGCGTTTTGCCTGCTTGCAGGCTCTGAGGAGGAAGACTGAATGGAGCATCGCCTGGAGGCCTGCAGGTAAGCAAAGCTCTCTGACACACACATATATTTTTATATAACACAGGCCCCACTCAATGCTTTTCCAACACTACAAGGGAGGTCACATCTTATGGGGAATAATACATAGAGAGCCATCCTATCTTTATGATATGTGACTAGTTTGCCAGATGCAGTGCATAACTTTAGGCATGTCCCCTGTGACCCCCCAGAAAAAAACCTGCTAAGAACCAAGTTCCGCAAGTTTTCCCCTCACTTACCTGCTCCATGCCGCAGGACTTTGCCAAGCAAGAGGCCCAATCTTCCCCCATCTCCGTGGGGATGTCTAGACCTTCAGGCCCTGGGTTCCTATGAAGGATCCACTGTCCTGGGCCCATATAGCACCCTGGCAACAGAAAACTTTAGGTACCCAAAGGTTTCTAAGTTCTGGGCCCAGGGTCCAGCTCTCTAAAAAGAAAAGCATTATGGGCTATACCCCAAGGGTTTGGGGTCCGGTTACTGACCACTTTAGCGCTGAGGCTTTTTTGGACAGAACCGGTAGCTCACCTAATCCCAAGGATGCGGAGGCAAGCTAAACCATGACTAACACCTAAGACACTGGCGTAAAAACTGAGGTACTCCTCCTATGGGAGGGGGTTATATAGGGAGGGGCATTTCCTGTTTGAGATTGCCAGTGTCTACACCTGAAGGTACTCCATATAACCCATATAGTAATGAATGCCGCTCTGTGTCCCGTGATGTACGATAAAGAAATGCTATTTATGATGTTATGATTGGTATGAGGATTATTGACAAACTAGTGAAGACTCCGAACAGACATTTGTCAATAGAATTTAATGAGATGTCTTTAGAGGGTAGAAATGTTTTTTTGTTTTTATGGCTCTGTTCTTCAGTTGGGTATCTATAGCTTATTAAGGAAATTCCCCCAATGCAAGAGGTTCATGTGTGGTGGTGAAGCTGTCCCAGCATCCTATATCGCGGCCGATCGCAAGGATCTGATGGCGCAAGAGAAAGTAGGAATGACAGGGGCGGCTAGACGGGAATTGTTCACCAACCCGGACCAGGTCTGGGCATGGCTTTCTGCATGTACAAGGTGGGGGGCTTGAGCTTATGATACGATTGAACAATTCACACCTATTGAGGATGGAATGTTTCATATGACTGTTGAAGCTACAAGGAAGTTCTCGCGGTCCAAGGGCGATTTCTGGGAATTTACAAGTAAAGATTGTTATACCTGGATCGGGGATACTGGGAATTGGAGTTCAGGCCCATATGGATAAGGTTTGGGTCCCTGCAAGGCAGAGCCAGAGCTGTAGCTAAGTGAAGGTTGGGAGTCCTTCGAAGGGTCGTGTAATCGTTGGGGATTTAATTTTTATTTTACAGCGGATAGTGGTTGATGGAAATGGGAATATATATACTCATGTAGTTTTTATTTCTATTCTTTCTATGTCGTGATGAGGTGCTCCTGTTGCCTGATTGGACGCGTGACCAGAGCCGGAGCAGATGACCACATTTTCCTTGATGAAGACGCCCCGAAGCCGGACCCATTTACAAGACACAGAGCACCCCAGACCGATCTGCGATTACTACAGCTCACCAAGTTGTGCCCTCCTTATAAGTCATGTCTCCTGAAGAACAGAGTCTACATGTCAAGCCGTGTTTTCCTTTTTATGGACTATAAGGACTGATTCCTTTCTCGGTGTAAGAAGACTATCAAGATTGGAAGGACAAGTGGGAGCAATATGACAAAAAGGGAGGACTGTGGTGGAAATTTGAAGATGTATTTAATATGTATTGTCATAATGGCACCCAGTCTTAGTACTGCCACAACCCGCTCTAAATAGAACTGACTGGGGCAGTCTGAGGCTGGTTGAATCTCGTCTGGTAGTAGAAAATGTCTTGAGGTTGGAGTGTGATGTTTGCGGCGTGGGCGTATGTCCGCTAACGAGGGGCCCTCTGTGCATTTAGCACCGACGATCGTTGAGGAGGGGATGCGCTCACTCCGCAAGCACACTAGTGGTTATGGACAGATGTGCGCTCTTATCTGGGTCTTGTCTGATCAGCAGGGCTTGCGATTCGTAGCGTACGCCTGTAGATAGCTTCCTTTCCACCTTAATAAGGGTATAATCTGGATATGCATTATTCTATGGAATGGCGCAGATTAGGATTCTATCAGGCGATTAATATGAGAGCTTATGATCGGTTAGAGGCAGGGGGGGCACTCCCTGCCACGCCCATAAGCCTTTAGCAGCATTGTATGTACTTCTATGCATTGTATTGTATCCATTGTATTATATTCTATTCATGTATTCTATGGGACTTCCTGTTAGAAGGAACGTCCTTATATGGTGTTAGCTGTGTCAGTGGAACATCATGTGTTAACCACTCCCATGAGGGAGGTGTTTAATGGGTGCAGTGAGCACTTCCTGTTTTGGGTAAATAAAGGGTGCTTGGCTGAGCCTTTGGGCAGTCATGCTGGCAGAATGATATGAGAACAGGCTGGTGATGGTGTCTCTTTGTATGAATGGCAGAGAATGATGGTGAGTGAATCTATTTAGCTTAAATAAGCATTATTTCATTAAGACTGGATTCTGTGCTTTATAGCACAGGGCAAAATGGCGCTGTGCTCTGCGTACGGCCTATTTTGCCACCACAGATGGCGGGCCAGAATTTAGGAGTAGTCTGGGCCCCCTTTTCACATCGGTTCAGATGGGGAAGAGTAGGTTTCTGTTCCGATGCGTGGTGGGGGGCTCTGCTCTACAAAAAAACAAAGTTTTCGTCTTTTTGAAATAACGTGTGTGCGAGCGATTGGACATGTGTGTGCGAGCGATTGGACACGTGTGTGTGTGCGAGCGATTGGACACATGTGTGTGTGCGAGCGATTGGACACGTGTATGATGGCTTGCGTTATGATTGCTTGCGTTTGTGAAATAGAGTGGATTTGATCATATGAGTATGTATGATTTTGTCATGGACTGGAATGTTTATGTGTGAATGTCTGAATGTTTGTGTGGCTGAACAGTTTGTAAGTAAGTAATTGATTGTTTGACCAGATTAAAACTGCTTGGAAAAATTACCTTTTGTGTACGGTTTGTTTAGCCAGGCATGGCTTCTCTGACCATGTGGTGGACCATGCGGCTTGGGGGAGGGGCGGACAGTGTTCTGATTCTGAAACTTCTGAAAGTTAGATATAACATTTTTATGATGCATATGGAAACTGTATATTGTGGATGATTTGTCAGTATAGAGGTGGCATTATTCAGCCTGCGATGTGTGCAGGGGGACATTTTGTATCTTTTGAATGTAATGTCCTCATGTGTGCGGCTGAGACTTTGTTTGAACCTGAATGTCTTGTTCCTGTGTATGAGAAATGGAGACTGTGTGTATTTACATCATTTTATGTTGGACGGGTTGCCTTTGTATAGTTCGGCCAGGCAAGGCATGTTCCATGGTGTAAGATGGTTTCTCTGGCCATGCAGCTTGGGGGAGGGGAGACTAGTGTTGGATCTCTGTGTTTCTTGAGTGTACAATTTTTAGAGCAAAGTCATGTGTAATATGTTCATGATCTATGTGAGGAATAGAAATGAATAAATTGTGATTTTTACCTTTGTATGGGACCAAAAGACATGTCCTCATAAGTGTGGCTGAACTGTGATTGAATTGTTTGGCTGATGAAGGAAACATGTGCTTTAGTGGGGGAGGGGTGATTTGTTTGGCGGCCATTTTGGGAGGTGAAGCCTTTGGGGCAGATTTTTGTTTTCCTTTGTGTAGTATGGTCTGTCCTTTGGCAGACAGGTGCGAGGCGCAGTTCAAGCGTAAATGGCGCCATTGTTGCTGGCCATTTTTGAGATACAGTTTAAGCGCTATCTTTTGAATTGTGCTTGCGTGCTAGGGCTAATTTATATAAAAGATCTGACTAACCTACCGGCTGACTTTGTAGTATAATTGTGGAGGCTTTTGTGTAAGAATTTCGTTTTTGTGTAGGATTTCGTTTTGGTGAAAAGACTGCTTTGCATGCACTGAATTTTGATGGATTGTGGAACTGGCTTTGAATGCATTTTTGTGCACAGCGATGTGCGTTTTGTTTTTGAAGATCGTAGGATTAACTCCTATTCTGGAGATGGGAGGAGATTGTGCTCTGCGTACGGCCTATTTTGCCACCACACCATTCTAATTCCACATAATGTTTGTGAGGAATAACATTCAGTAGATCTCAGTTTGTTCGGAAGAACCAGTTCTTTATGTAGAAAAGATAAACAAATGTATACAGCACAACGCAAAAAAATGTTCCCAGTGCCTGCATGAAAACACACACAATCTTTCTGGGCTTCAAGGGTTAAAATTTTGCAATTTTGTTTCCAGCTGCATTCATAGAAAACAACCGTGCTGATTGTAATTGGAGTACATTACCCAGGACGTCACTATGGCGTTTGATGTCACTTCCTAGTTAAAGGGTCACTAAAGGAAAAAATCAGCTATATAGCTTCCTTTACCTCATTGCAGTGCAGTTTTCATTTCCTGCTTGTTCGTTTTTGCTCTGATTGAGAGTTCTGTCTTGTCATTTCTCCCCACTTCCTGGTTGTGTAGATAAGAAAATGATCACTGAGCGAGGAGTTCTCAGTGTGGTCAGTAACGTGCTCGCTCCCTCTGCTTAGACTACAGGTCTGCGTGAGAACGCTGTGCACGTCTCTGTAGACTGCAAGGAGCTGTGAGATCGTGGGTGTGTCTAACACCCCAGCACCTCCTCTCTATCTGAAAGATTTGTTTCAGGCTCTGTCCTGCCTGGATCCCGCCCCCTTTGCTAAGAGGAAAACTTCACTAAAGACACCACTGACTTTCCAAGCAGCTGCTGAAGGACAAACGTTGCAGAAAAGCAAAAAAAAAATGGGAAATCTTTCACTCTGTTTCATCATCAGATACAATATCATTGCAATATAAAACTTATTATCAAATTTATGTTGCTGGTTTTTCTCCCTATGCAATAATGTATGTGCCTCCTAATCCCATCCCATCCCTCTCTCACCTCAATATGACCTAGATCCATCCATCCATCCGTTCATCCCATCCCTCTCTCACCTCAATATGACCTCCATCCATCCATCCGTTCATCCCATCCCTCTCTCACCTCAATATGACCTCCATCCATCCATCCATCCGTTCATCCCATCCCTCTCTCACCTCAATATGACCTCCATCCATCCATCCGTTCATCCCATCCCTCTCTCACCTCAATATGACCTAGATCCATCCATCCATCCGTTCATCCCATCCCTCTCTCACCTCAATATGACCTCCATCCGTTCATCCCATCCCTCTCTCACCTCAATATGACCTAGATCCATCCATCCATCCGTTCATCCCATCCCTCTCTCACCTCAATATGACCTCCATCCATCCATCCGTTCATCCCATCCCTCTCTCACCTCAATATGACCTCCATCCATCCATCCGTTCATCCCATCCCTCTCTCACCTCAATATGACCTACATCCATCCGTTCATCCCATCCCTCTCTCACCTCAATATGACCTACATCCATCCGTTCATCCCATCCCTCTCTCACCTCAATATGACCTCCATCCGTTCATCCCATCCCTCTCTCACCTCAATATGACCTAGATCCATCCATCCATCCGTTCATCCCATCCCTCTCTCACCTCAATATGACCTCCATCCATCCATTCATCCCATCCCTCTCTCACCTCAATATGACCTCCATCCATCCATCCATCCGTTCATCCCATCCCTCTCTCACCTCAATATGACCTCCATCCATCCATCCGTTCATCCCATCCCTCTCTCACCTCAATATGACCTAGATCCATCCATCCATCCGTTCATCCCATCCCTCTCTCACCTCAATATGACCTAGATCCATCCATCCATCCGTTCATCCCATCCCTCTCTCACCTCAATATGACCTAGATCCATCCATCCATCCGTTCATCCCATCCCTCTCTCACCTCAATATGACCTAGATCCATCCATCCATCCGTTCATCCCATCCCTCTCTCACCTCAATATGACCTCCATCCATCCATCCGTTCATCCCATCCCTCTCTCACCTCAATATGACCTAGATCCATCCATCCATCCATCCGTTCATCCCATCCCTCTCTCACCTCAATATGACCTAGATCCATCCATCCATCCGTTCATCCCATCCCTCTCTCACCTCAATATGACCTAGATCCATCCATCCATCCGTTCATCCCATCCCTCTCTCACCTCAATATGACCTCCATCCATCCATCCGTTCATCCCATCCCTCTCTCACCTCAATATGACCTAGATCCATCCATCCATCCGTTCATCCCATCCCTCTCTCACCTCAATATGACCTACATCCACATGTGCGAAAGTGATTTGATGAATGGATGGATGGATATAGGACAGTCTGATCCATGCATCAAATCACTTTTGCACGTATCAGACTGTCCTATATCCATCCATCCATTCATCAAATCCCTTTAGCTCTAATCATTCTGACCTACATCCATCCATTCATCAAATCCCTTTAGCTCTAATCATTCTGACCTACATCCATCCATTCATTCATCAAATCCCTTTAGCGCGTATTAAACTCTCCTCTATTTATCCATCCATTCATCAAATAACTTTGGCTGTTATGAGTTTGTTCTACATTCATCCATCCATTCATCAAATCCCTTTCACATGTAATAAACTGTCCTATATCCATCCATCCATTCATCAAATCCCTTTCGCTTTTATCAGTCTGACCTACATCTATCCATTCATCAAATCACTCTCTCAATTCAGTCTGACCTACGTCCATCCATCCGTTCATCAAATCTCTATCGCACGTGTGGATGTAGGTCAGACTGAGCTGTGAGAGGAATTTGATGAATGGATGGATGGATAGAGGAGACTTTGATACGTACGAAAGGGATTTGATGAATGGATGGATGTAGTTCAGACTAATAAGAGCAAAAGGTATTTGATGAATGGATGGATAAATAGAGGACAGTTTAATACGTGTGAAAGGGATTTGATGAATGGATGGATGGATATTAGGACAGCCTGATAACAGCGAAAGGGATTTGATGAACGGTTCAGACTGTCCTATATACATCCATTCATCAAATCCCTTTCGCTCTTATCAGTCTGACCTACATCCAGAGACAGCGGACTTGGTACAGGAGGTGGAGGACAGAGACAGCGGACATGGTACAGGAGGTGGAGGACAGGGACAGCGGACATGGTACAGGAGGTGGAGGACAGGGACAGCGGACATGGTACAGGAGGCGGAGGACAGAGACAGCGGACATGGTACTGGAGGTGGAGGACAGAGACTGCGAAAAAGGTACAGGAGGTGGAGGACAGAGACTGCGGACATGGTACAGGAGGTGGAGGACAGGGACAGCGGACATGGTACAGGAGGCGGAGGACAGAGACAGCGGACATGGTACTGGAGGTGGAGGACAGAGACTGCGAAAAAGGTACAGGAGGTGGAGGACAGAGACAGCGGACATGGTACAGGAGGTGGAGGACAGGGACAGCGGACATGATACAGGAGGTGGAGGACAGAGACAGCTGACATGGTACTGGAGGTGGAGGACAGAGACAGCAGACATGGTACTGGAGGTGGAGGACAGGGACTGCGGACATGGTACAGGAGGTGGAGGACAGAGACTGCGGACATGGTACAGGATGTGGAGGACAGAGACTGCGGACATGGTACTGGAGGTGGAGGACATGGACTGCGGACATGGTACAGGAGGTGGAGGACAGAGACTGCGGACAAGGTACAGGAGGTGGAGGACAGAGACAGCGGACAAGGTACAGGAGGTGGAGGACAGGGACTGCGGACATGGTACAGGAGGTGGAGGACAGGGACAGCGGACATGGTACAGGAGGTGGAGGACAGAGACTGCGGACATGGTACTGGAGGTGGAGGACAGAGACAGCGGACATGGTACAGGAGGTGGAGGACAGGGACTGAGGACATGGTACTGGAGGTGGAGGACAGAGACAGCAGACATGATACAGGAGGTGGAGGACAGGGACTGCGGACAAGGTACTGGAGGTGGAGGACAGAGACTGCGGACATGGTACAGGAGGTGGAGGACAGAGACAGCGGACATGGTACTGGAGGTGGAGGACAGAGACAGCGGACATGGTACAGGAGGACAGGGACAGCGGACAAGGTACAGGAGGTGGAGGACAGGGACAGCGGACAAGGTACAGGAGGTGGAGGACAGAGACTGCGGACATGGTACTGGAGGTGGAGGACAGAGACAGCAGACATGATACAGGAGGTGGAGGACAGGGACTGCGGACATGGTACAGGAGGTGGAGGACAGAGACTGCGGACATGGTACAGGAGGTGGAGGACAGAGACAGCGGACATGGTACAGGAGGTGGAGGACAGAGACAGCGGACATGGTACAGGAGGTGGAGGACAGGGACTGCGGACATGGTACAGGAGGTGGAGGACAGAGACAGCGGACATGGTACAGGAGGTGGAGGACAGAGACAGCGGACATGGTACAGGAGGTGGAGGACAGAGACAGCGGACATGGTACAGGAGGTGGAGGACAGGGACAGCGGACAAGGTACAGGAGGTGGAGGACAGGGACAGCGGACAAGGTACTGGAGGTGGAGGACAGAGACAGCGGACAAGGTACAGGAGGTGGAGGACAGAGACAGCGGACATGGTACAGGAGGTGGAGGACAGAGACTGCGGACATGGTACTGGAGGTGGAGGACAGAGACAGCGGACATGGTACTGGAGGTGGAGGACAGAGACTGCGGACATGGTACAGGAGGACAGGGACAGCGGACATGGTACAGGAGGTATAGGACAGAGACAGCGGACATGGTACAGGAGGTGGAGGACAGAGACAGCGGACATGATACAGGAGGTGGAGGACAGAGACTGCGGACATGGTACAGGAGGAGGAGGACAGGGACAGCGGACAAGGTACAGGAGGTGGAGGACAGGGACAGCGGACATGGTACTGGAGGTGGAGGACAGGGACAGCGGACAAGGTACAGGAGGTGGAGGACAGGGACAGCGGACATGGTACTGGAGGTGGAGGACAGAGACAGCGGACAAGGTACTGGAGGTGGAGGACAGAGACAGCGGACATGGTACAGGAGGTGGAGGACAGAGACTGCGGACATGGTACAGGAGGTGGAGGACAGAGACTGCGGACATGGTACTGGAGGTGGAGGACAGAGACTGCGGACATGGTACAGGAGGTGGAGGACAGAGACAGCGGACATGGTACAGGAGGTGGAGGACAGAGACAGCGGACATGGTACAGGAGGTGGAGGACAGGGACTGCGGACATGGTACTGGAGGTGGAGGACAGAGACAGCGGACATGGTACAGGAGGTGAAGGACAGAGACAGCGGACATGGTACAGGAGGTGGAGGACAGGGACAGCGGACAAGGTACTGGAGGTGGAGGACAGAGACAGCGGACATGGTACTGGAGGTGGAGGACAGAGACAGCAGACATGATACAGGAGGTGGAGGACAGGGACTGCGGACATGGTACAGGAGGTGGAGGACAGGGACAGCGGACAAGGTACTGGAGGTGGAGGACAGAGACAGCAGACATGATACAGGAGGTGGAGGACAGAGACTGCGGACATGGTACAGGAGGTGGAGGACAGGGACAGCGGACAAGGTACTGGAGGTGGAGGACAGAGACAGCGGACAAGGTACAGGAGGTGGAGGACAGGGACAGCGGACATGGTACTGGAGGTGGAGGACAGAGACAGCAGACATGATACAGGAGGTGGAGGACAGGGACAGCGGACATGGTGGAGGACAGAGACAGCGGACATGGTACTGGAGGTGGAGGACAGAGACAGCAGACATGATACAGGAGGTGGAGGACAGGGACTGCGGACATGGTACAGGAGGTGGAGGACAGAGACTGCGGACATGGTACAGGAGGTGGAGGACAGGGACAGCGGACATGGTACTGGAGGTGGAGGACAGAGACAGCGGACATGGTACTGGAGGTGGAGGACAGAGACAGCGGACAAGGTACAGGAGGTGGAGGACAGAGACTGCGGACATGGAACTGGAGGTGGAGGACAGAGACAGCAGACATGATACAGGAGGTGGAGGACAGGGACTGCGGACATGGTACTGGAGGTGGAGGACAGAGACAGCAGACATGATACAGGAGGTGGAGGACAGGGACAGCGGACATGGTACAGGAGGTGGAGGACAGAGACAGCGGACATGGTACTGGAGGTGGAGGACAGAGACAGCGGACATGGTACTGGAGGTGGAGGACAGAGAAAGCAGACATGATACAGGAGGTGGAGGACAGGGACAGCGGACATGGTACAGGAGGTGGAGGACAGAGACTGCGGACATGGTACAGGAGGTGGAGGACAGAGACTGCGGACATGGTACTGGAGGTGGAGGACAGAGACTGCGGACATGGTACTGGAGGAGGAGGACAGAGACTGCGGACATGGTACAGGAGGTGGAGGACAGAGACAGCAGACATGATACAGGAGGTGGAGGACAGGGACAGCGGACATGGTACAGGAGGTGGAGGACAGAGACTGCGGACATGGTACAGGAGGTGGAGGACAGAGACAGCAGACATGATACAGGAGGTGGAGGACAGGGACAGCGGACATGGTACAGGAGGTGGAGGACAGAGACAGCGGACAAGGTACAGGAGGTGGAGGACAAAGACTGCGGACATGGTACAGGAGGTGGAGGACAGAGACAGCAGACATGATACAGGAGGTGGAGGACAGGGACAGCGGACATGGTACAGGAGGTGGAAGACAGAGACAGCGGACATGGTACAGGAGGTGGAGGAGAGAGACAGCGGACAAGGTACTGGAGGTGGAGGACAGAGACAGCAGACATGATACAGGAGGTGGAGGACAGGGACTGCGGACATGGTACTGGAGGTGGAGGACAGAGACAGCAGACATGATACAGGAGGTGGAGGACAGGGACAGCGGACATGGTACAGGAGGTGGAGGACAGAGACAGCGGACATGGTACTGGAGGTGGAGGACAGGGACAGCGGACATGGTACAGGAGGTGGAGGACAGAGACAGCGGACATGGTACAGGAGGTGGAGGACAGAGACTGCGGACATGGTACAGGAGGTGGAGGACAGAGACTGCGGACATGGTACTGGAGGTGGAGGACAGAGACTGCGGACATGGTACTGGAGGTGGAGGACAGAGACTGCGGACATGGTACAGGAGGTGGAGGACAGAGACAGCAGACATGATACAGGAGGTGGAGGACAGGGACAGCGGACATGGTACAGGAGGTGGAGGACAGAGACAGCGGACATGGTACAGGAGGTGGAGGACAGAGACTGCGGACATGGTACTGGAGGTGGAGGACAGAGACTGCGGACATGGTACAGGAGGTGGAGGACAGGGACAGCGGACATGGTACAGGAGGTGGAGGACAGAGACAGCAGACATGATACAGGAGGTGGAGGACAGGGACAGCGGACATGGTACAGGAGGTGGAGGACAGAGACTGCGGACATGGTACAGGAGGTGGAGGACAGAGACAGCAGACATGATACAGGAGGTGGAGGACAGGGACAGCGGACATGGTACAGGAGGTGGAGGACAGAGACAGCAGACATGGTACAGGAGGTGGAGGACAGGGACTGCGGACATGGTACAGGAGGTGGAGGACAGAGACAGCGGACATGGTACAGGAGGTGGAGGACAGAGACTGCGGACATGGTACTGGAGGTGGAGGACAGAGACTGCGGACATGGTACTGGAGGTGGAGGACAGAGACTGCGGACATGGTACAGGAGGTGGAGGACAGAGACAGCGGACATGGTACAGGAGGTGGAGGACAGAGACAGCGGACATGGTACAGGAGGTGGAGGACAGAGACTGCGGACATGGTACTGGAGGTGGAGGACAGAGACTGCGGACATGGTACTGGAGGTGGAGGACAGAGACTGCGGACATGGTACAGGAGGTGGAGGACAGGGACAGCGGACATGGTACAGGAGGTGGAGGACAGAGACAGCAGACATGATACAGGAGGTGGAGGACAGGGACAGCGGACATGGTACAGGAGGTGGAGGACAGAGACTGCGGACATGGTACAGGAGGTGGAGGACAGAGACAGCAGACATGATACAGGAGGTGGAGGACAGGGACAGCGGACATGGTACAGGAGGTGGAGGACAGAGACAGCGGACATGGTACTGGAGGTGGAGGACAGAGACAGCGGACAAGGTACAGGAGGTGGAGGACAGAGACTGCGGACATGGTACTGGAGGTGGAGGACAGGGACTGCGGACATGGTACAGGAGGTGGAGGACAGGGACTGCGGACAAGGTACAGGAGGTGGAGGACAGGGACAGCGGACATGGTACAGGAGGTGGAGGACAGGGACAGCGGACATGGTACAGGAGGTGGAGGACAGAGACTGCGGACATGGTACAGGAGGTGGAGGACAGAGACAGCGGACATGGTACAGGAGGTGGAGGACAGAGACTGCGGACATGGTACAGGAGATGGAGGACAGGGACTGCGGACATGGTACAGGAGGTGAAGGACAGGGACTGCGGACAAGGTACAGGAGGTGGAGGAGAGGGACAGCGGACAAGGTACAGGAGGTGGAGGACAGGGACAGCGGACATGGTACAGGAGGTGGAGGACAGAGACTGCGGACATGGTACAGGAGGTGGAGGACAGAGACTGCGGACATGGTACTGGAGGTGGAGGACAGAGACTGCGGACATGGTACTGGAGGTGGAGGACAGAGACTGCGGACATGGTACAGGAGGTGGAGGACAGAGACAGCAGACATGATACAGGAGGTGGAGGACAGGGACAGCGGACATGGTACAGGAGGTGGAGGACAGAGACTGCGGACATGGTACAGGAGGTGGAGGACAGAGACAGCAGACATGATACAGGAGGTGGAGGACAGGGACAGCGGACATGGTACAGGAGGTGGAGGACAGAGACAGCGGACAAGGTACAGGAGGTGGAGGACAGAGACTGCGGACATGGTACAGGAGGTGGAGGACAGAGACAGCAGACATGATACAGGAGGTGGAGGACAGGGACAGCGGACATGGTACAGGAGGTGGAGGACAGAGACAGCGGACATGGTACAGGAGGTGGAGGAGAGAGACAGCGGACAAGGTACTGGAGGTGGAGGACAGAGACAGCAGACATGATACAGGAGGTGGAGGACAGGGACTGCGGACATGGTACTGGAGGTGGAGGACAG
Organism: Rana temporaria; assembly: GCF_905171775.1. Taxonomy (NCBI): domain Eukaryota; kingdom Metazoa; phylum Chordata; class Amphibia; order Anura; family Ranidae; genus Rana; species Rana temporaria. The sequence continues at coordinate 82,712,586 of NC_053499.1, read as the reverse complement.
AGACAGCAGACATGATACAGGAGGTGGAGGACAGGGACAGCGGACATGGTACAGGAGGTGGAGGACAGAGACAGCGGACATGGTACTGGAGGTGGAGGACAGGGACAGCGGACATGGTACAGGAGGTGGAGGACAGAGACAGCGGACATGGTACAGGAGGTGGAGGACAGAGACTGCGGACATGGTACAGGAGGTGGAGGACAGAGACTGCGGACATGGTACTGGAGGTGGAGGACAGAGACTGCGGACATGGTACTGGAGGTGGAGGACAGAGACTGCGGACATGGTACAGGAGGTGGAGGACAGAGACAGCAGACATGATACAGGAGGTGGAGGACAGGGACAGCGGACATGGTACAGGAGGTGGAGGACAGAGACAGCGGACATGGTACAGGAGGTGGAGGACAGAGACTGCGGACATGGTACTGGAGGTGGAGGACAGAGACTGCGGACATGGTACAGGAGGTGGAGGACAGGGACAGCGGACATGGTACAGGAGGTGGAGGACAGAGACAGCGGACATGGTACAGGAGGTGGAGGACAGAGACTGCGGACATGGTACTGGAGGTGGAGGACAGAGACTGCGGACATGGTACTGGAGGTGGAGGACAGAGACTGCGGACATGGTACAGGAGGTGGAGGACAGGGACAGCGGACATGGTACAGGAGGTGGAGGACAGAGACAGCGGACATGATACAGGAGGTGGAGGACAGGGACAGCGGACATGGTACAGGAGGTGGAGGACAGAGACAGCGGACATGGTACAGGAGGTGGAGGAGAGAGACAGCGGACAAGGTACTGGAGGTGGAGGACAGAGACAGCAGACATGATACAGGAGGTGGAGGACAGGGACTGCGGACATGGTACTGGAGGTGGAGGACAGAGACAGCAGACATGATACAGGAGGTGGAGGACAGGGACAGCGGACATGGTACAGGAGGTGGAGGACAGAGACAGCGGACATGGTACTGGAGGTGGAGGACAGGGACAGCGGACATGGTACAGGAGGTGGAGGACAGAGACAGCGGACATGGTACAGGAGGTGGAGGACAGAGACTGCGGACATGGTACAGGAGGTGGAGGACAGAGACTGCGGACATGGTACTGGAGGTGGAGGACAGAGACTGCGGACATGGTACTGGAGGTGGAGGACAGAGACTGCGGACATGGTACAGGAGGTGGAGGACAGAGACAGCGGACATGATACAGGAGGTGGAGGACAGGGACAGCGGACATGGTACAGGAGGTGGAGGACAGAGACAGCGGACATGGTACAGGAGGTGGAGGACAGAGACTGCGGACATGGTACTGGAGGTGGAGGACAGAGACTGCGGACATGGTACAGGAGGTGGAGGACAGGGACAGCGGACATGGTACAGGAGGTGGAGGACAGAGACAGCGGACATGGTACAGGAGGTGGAGGACAGAGACTGCGGACATGGTACTGGAGGTGGAGGACAGAGACTGCGGACATGGTACTGGAGGTGGAGGACAGAGACTGCGGACATGGTACAGGAGGTGGAGGACAGGGACAGCGGACATGGTACAGGAGGTGGAGGACAGAGACAGCGGACATGATACAGGAGGTGGAGGACAGGGACAGCGGACATGGTACAGGAGGTGGAGGACAGAGACTGCGGACATGGTACAGGAGGTGGAGGACAGAGACAGCAGACATGATACAGGAGGTGGAGGACAGGGACAGCGGACATGGTACAGGAGGTGGAGGACAGAGACAGCGGACATGGTACTGGAGGTGGAGGACAGAGACAGCGGACAAGGTACAGGAGGTGGAGGACAGAGACTGCGGACATGGTACAGGAGGTGGAGGACAGAGACAGCGGACATGGTACTGGAGGTGGAGGACAGAGACAGCGGACAAGGTACAGGAGGTGGAGGACAGGGACTGCGGACAAGGTACAGGAGGTGGAGGACAGAGACAGCGGACATGGTACAGGAGGTGGAGGACAGAGACTGCGGACATGGTACAGGAGGTGGAGGACAGAGACAGCAGACATGGTACAGGAGGTGGAGGACAGGGACTGCGGACATGGTACTGGAGGTGGAGGACAGAGACTGCGGACATGGTACAGGAGGTGGAGGACAGGGACAGCGGACATGGTACAGGAGGTGGAGGACAGGGACAGCGGACATGGTACAGGAGGTGGAGGACAGAGACTGCGGACATGGTACAGGAGGTGGAGGACAGAGACAGCGGACATGGTACAGGAGGTGGAGGACAGAGACTGCGGACATGGTACAGGAGATGGAGGACAGGGACTGCGGACATGGTACAGGAGGTGGAGGACAGGGACTGCGGACAAGGTACAGGAGGTGGAGGAGAGGGACAGCGGACAAGGTACAGGAGGTGGAGGACAGGGACAGCGGACATGGTACAGGAGGTGGAGGACAGAGACAGCGGACATGGTACTGGAGGTGGAGGACAGAGACAGCGGACATGGTACTGGAGGTGGAGGACAGGGACAGCGGACATGGTACAGGAGGTGGAGGACAGGGACAGCGGACATGGTACAGGAGGTGGAGGACAGAGACTGCGGACATGGTACAGGAGGTGGAGGACAGAAACAGCAGACATGATACAGGAGGTGGAGGACAGGGACAGCGGACATGGTACAGGAGGTGGAGGACAGAGACAGCGGACATGGTACTGGAGGTGGAGGACAGAGACAGCGGACAAGGTACAGGAGGTGGAGGACAGGGACTGCGGACAAGGTACAGGAGGTGGAGGACAGAGACAGCGGACATGGTACAGGAGGTGGAGGACAGAGACTGCGGACATGGTACAGGAGGTGGAGGACAGAGACAGCAGACATGGTACAGGAGGTGGAGGACAGGGACTGCGGACATGGTACTGGAGGTGGAGGACAGAGACTGCGGACATGGTACAGGAGGTGGAGGACAGGGACTGCGGACATGGTACTGGAGGTGGAGGACAGAGACAGCAGACATGGTACAGGAGGTGGAGGACAGGGACTGCGGACATGGTACTGGAGGTGGAGGACAGGGACAGCGGACTTGGTAGTGACAGCCAGGCAGACTGGTATTGTTGGTAATGACAGCCAGGCAGACTGGTATTGTTTGTGGGTAATGACAGCCAGGCAGACTGGTATTGTTTGTGGGTAATGACAGCCAGGCAGACTGGTATTGTTCGCAGTGACAGCCAGGCAGACTGGTATTGTTAGTAGTGACAGCCAGGCAGACTGGTATTTTTGGTAATGACAGCCAGACAGACTGGTATTGTTATGCAGCACATAAAATAGCTGGATCACCTGCATGTAACACAGACACCATTCTGTAAACTTGGAGGAAGGTTAGTGGGCTGGAGGAGGCGGGAATATGTGTGGGAGGAGAGAGGAGATACTAATGTGTATAGGCAGAGGGGCGGGAATATGTGTGGGAGGAGGGAGGAGAATCGAATGTGTATAGGCAGAGGGGCGGGAATATGTGTGGGAGGAGGGAGGAGATACTAATGTGTATAGGCAGAGGGGCGGGAAGGGGTGTATACTGGGGGTGGTTTGGGCGGAGTGCTGCTAAAGTGTGCATGAGAACTTTGCTCGTTCTCATCCACACTTGGAAACTAAAAAATCGCTTCTGCACATGCGCGAACCGCTAAGCCTAATGGGAACTGTAGTTCCCATTAGGCGGTGATGTTTAGAACAAGAACGCGCACCGCAAAACCAGGATGTCAGGGGAAAGATAAGCCAGGACGGATGGAAGATACAATGAATGTCCTTTTAAACAGGTATAGCAAGATTTTAAACAATAATTATGACGTTTTTCGTTCACATATGTGTGAAGACTATATTTTAAACCAATAAAATGTTTTCCTTTAGTGACTCTTTAATATCTGGCATCTGGGCTCCTGTACACTTTCCTGTATGTGTCCAAACATGCTCCAGCCTCAGTGTTTCTTGATATTACTGACTTAGGTCTTCCAAAATAAAAGAGGGGTTTTGAAAATAAAAGAGGGGTTTTGAAACAGTCCCAGACTACGCGTTTCGCCCTATCCAGGGCTTTGTCACAGTCCGGACTGTGACAAAGCCCTGGATAGGGCGAAACGCGTAGTCTGGGACTGTTTCAAAACCCCTCTTTTATTTTGGAAGACCTAAGTCAGTAATATCAAGAAAAGATTTTCATTTATAATCGCCATTTACAACTTAAATTTTTTTCCTCAATGCAATTTGCACTTTGTCCACTGGAGGGCGCCTAACATTCGGCTGAACTTTTCTCTGCCTGCTTGTCAGCACGTTCCAACAGGAAGATTGTCTCTCCATGGCTGTCATCTCTGTGCTGCGCTCCTAGCAGCTGCAAACACTGAGGCTGGAGCACGTTTGGACACATACAGGAAAGTGTACAGGAGCCCAGATGCCAGATATTAACTAGGAAGTGACATCAAACGCCATAGTGACGTCCTGGGTAATGTACTCCAATTACAATCAGCACGGTTGTTTTCTATGAATGCAGCTGGAAACAAAATTGCAAAATTTTAACCCTTGAAGCCCTGAAAGATTGTGTGTGTTTTCATGCAGGCACTGGGAACATTTTTTTGCGTTGTGCTGTATACATTTGTTTATCTTTTCTACATAAAGAACTGGTTCTTCCGAACAAACTGAGATCTGCTGAATGTTATTCCTCACAAACATTATGTGGAATTAGAATGGTAAACCTTTATGAGCGCAGAATTCCTTTTTGTTGTAACTTCCGTGAGATAAAGTGGCGTTTGGGTACTTGCCACTGAGGTACTGCACATTCCACAAACTCACGGAAGGGGGCAGAATCTACCAATTGAAAAGGTAGCAGTTGAAGTGCTAGCAATTTCGCTAAGCTAGCATTTAACTGCTGGGCATGTGGATGGCTGGGAGCGTACTTCTTTTGGCGCTGCAGCAGCTGGGGCAGGGAAATTTGTCTGGTACTATCAGTAGATTGCCCGCATGTATTACCACTATTAGGTTTTGACACACCTATTTCTACACCTTCAGTGCAGGCTTCAGAGAGGACTGGGGGTCTAGTGGGGTTGGAGGTCACAGAAGGGCAAGGGGAGGTCCGCTTTGGTCTTTGGTGTGGGTCTTTCTGGTATGCTTGCCAATGAGCTGCATGGCAGCTTGACATATGTCTGGACAAGCATGTGGTGCCCAAGCGGGTGATGTTTTGGCCACGCGAGATACGCTTGCGACATATGTTGCAAATAGCAAAGGTACGATCTGATGGACATGTTTCAAAAAAGGCCCACACCAAAGAACTTTTGCTGTACCGTTCAGACACAGCAGCGCCATGCACAAGCGTAGATGTGCGATGTAATGCAGTTGGTGTGCCCTCAACCTGACCCCTGGAGGGCATCCTGCCTCTTTGGAGATGTGCCTGTGCCTCCTCCTCCTCCTCCTCCTCCTCCTCTTCCTCTTCCTCTTCCTCCTCCTCCTCCTCCTCTCTCCTCTCTCCTATCAGGCACCCAGGTAGAGTCAGTGACCTCATCATCCCCTCCCTCCTCATCACTGTCGAAAACCTGGCAGTATGCTCCAGCTGGGGGAACATCACTGCCAGATTGCTGTCCCTCTCGGCCACCCCCTCTTCCTGGGCTCACATCAATGCCTTCCTCTATCTGTGTTCCATCATCGGAGCCTTCAAAATGCTGCGCATCTTCATTCAGCATGTGCCCAACACTGTGTTGAAACAGTTCGGGGGACTCCTCAGTAGGACACGGTGGGACTAGGGAAGGATTGTGTGATGCCATTGTGCAGAGGGAAGAGGAAGCCTTGGCAGCTGCTTTGCCAGACAAACTAAGATCAGTCTGTGTGAGAGAGGATGAGGAGGATGAGGATGGCTTGGTCATCCACTCTACTAATTTCTCTGCATGTTGAGGCTCAACACGGCCAGCTCCTGAAAAGAAGGACGAGCGGCCACGGCCACGTGCTGAAGAGGATGCACCACGTCCACCACCAGCGTTGCCTCTACATGCAGAGCCTGCTTGCCCTCGTGACTCTCTGCCTCTGTTTGTTGTCCTTCCAGACATTTTAATGCGTTCAGGTGTAAATAAACAACACACGTGCACTTACAGTAGCTTAGGTGCAAATAAACAGGACAGGTGCACTTAAAGTAAATGCGCTTACGTGCTATTAACCACTTGACCACTAGGCACGTAAACCCCCTTAATAACCAGACCAATTTTCAGCTTTCGGTGCTCTCACAATTTGAATGACAATTACTCAGTCATACAACACTGTACCCAAATGAAATTTTCGTCCTTTTTTTCCACACAAATAGAGATTTCTTTTGGTGGTATTTAATCACCGTTGTTTTTTTTGTTTTTTGCGCTATAAAAGAAAAAAGACTGAAAATTCTGTAAAAAAAAATAATTTTTCTTTGTTTCTGTTATAAAATTTGGCAAATTTAGTATTTTTTCTTCATTCTTTTGCATAAATGTGAAAGATGAAGTTACGCCGAGTAAATAGATACCCAACATGTCACCCTTCAAAATTGCACACGCTCGTGGAATGGCGCCAAACTTCGCTACTTAAAAATCCCCATAGACGACGTTGCAGGGTATTGCAGAGTATTGTGGGGTATTGTGGGGTATTGCGGAGTATTGTGGGGTATTGCGGAGTATTGTGGGGTATTGCAGGGTATTGCGGAGTATTGCGGGGTATTGCGGGGTATTGCGGGGCATTGCGGGGCATTGCGGGGCATTGCGGAGTATTGCGGGGCATTGCGGAGTATTGCGGGGCATTGTGGGGTATTGTGGGGTATTGCGGAGTATTGCGGGGTATTGCGGGGTATTGCGGAGTATTGCGGGGCATTGCGGGGTATTGCGGAGTATTGCGGGGTATTGCGGGGTATTGCGGAGTATTGCGGGGTATTGCGGGGCATTGCGGAGTATTGCGGGGCATTGCGGAGTATTGCAGAGTATTTTGGGGTATTGCAGAGTATTTTGGGGTATTGCACAGTGTGGGGGCATTGCAGAGTGTGGGGGCATTGCAGAGTATTTTGGGGTATTGCAGAGTGTGGGGGCATTGCAGAGTGTGGGGGCATTCCAGAGTATGGCTGGTACTGCAGAGTATTGCACAGGGAGGGATCGATGGCTGGATCTGTGACTGCATGTGTCACAGATCCAGCCCGCAGCAGCAGCAGCAGCCGTTCGGTACAGAGAGGAGAGGGAGGAACCGGCGTCATCACATGACGCCGGTTTGTTTACTAGTGATCGCTCCGTCATTGGACGGAGCTATCAGCGGCGATTTACCGTGATCCGTGATCAGCCGGGTCCGGAGGACCCGGCGGTCACGGAGACTCCCGTGTGCGCGCCCCACAGGGCGCGCTGGAGCGCGATTCTAGGAGGAAGTACATTGACGCCCTCCTAGAAGTAAGCAACCGCCTTGTAGACGTATTTTGTCTATAGGGCGGTTGCTAACTGGTTAAAGAGCAAACTTGCACTTACAGCAAATGCGCTTAGGTGCAAATAAACAGGACACGTGCACTTACAGTAAATGCTTTGACGTGCTATTAAAGAGCAAACTTGCACTTACAGTAAATGCATTTACGTGCGATTAAACTGCAAACGTGCACTTACAGCAAATGCGCTTAGGTGCAAATAAACAGGACACATGCACTTACAGTAAATGCTTTGACGTGCTATTAAAGAGCAAACTTGCACTTACAGTAAATGCGCTTAGGTGCAAATTAATAGTACGTCATAGCATTTACTGTAAGTGCACGTGTCCTGTTTATTTGCACCTAAGCGCATTTACTGTAAGTGCAAGTTTGCTCTTTAATAGCACGTAAGTGCATTTACTGTAAGTGCACGTTTGCTGTTTAATCGCACTTAAACACATTTACTGTAAGTGCAAGTTTGCTCTTTAATAGCACGTCAAAGCATTTACTGTAAGTGCACGTGTCCTGTTTATTTGCACCTAAGCGCATTTACTGTACGTGCAAGTTTGCTCTTTAATAGCACGTCAAAGCATTTACTGTAAGTGCATGTGTCCTGTTTAAGAGCAAATTTGCACTTACAGTAAATGCGTTTACGTGCGATTAAACAGCAAACGTGCACTTACAGTAAATGCGCTTAGGTGCAAATAAACAGGACACGCGCACTTACAGTAAATGCTTTGACATGCTATTAAAGAGCAAACTTGCACTTGCAGTAAATGCATTTACGTGCGATTAAAGAGCAAACTTGCACTTACAGTAAATGCGCTTACGTGCTATTAAAGAGCAAACGTGCACTTACAGCAAATGCGCTTAGTTGCAAATAAACAGGACACGTGCACTTACAGTAAATGCTTTGACGTGCTATTAAAGAGCAAACTTGCACTTACAGTAAATGTGTTTACGTGCGATCAAACAGCAAACGTGCACTTACAGCAAATGCGCTTAGGTGCAAATAAACAGGACACGTGCACTTACAGTAAATGCTTTGACGTGCTATTAAAGAGCAAACTTGCACTTACAGTAAATGCGCTTAGGTGCAAATAAACAGGACACGTGCACTTACAGTAAATGCTTTGACGTGATATTAAAGAGCAAACTTGCACTTACAGTAAATGCGCTTACGTGCTATTAAAGAGCAAACTTGCACTTACAGTAAATGCGTTTACGTGCGATTAAACAGCAAACGTGCACTTACAGCAAATGTGCTTAGGTGCAAATAAACAGGACACGTGCACTTACAGTAAATGCATTGACGTGCTATTAAAGAGCAAACGTGCACTTACAGTAAATGCGCTTACGTGCTATTAAAGAGCAAACTTGCACTTACAGTAAATGCGCTTAGGTGCAAATAAACAGGACACGTGCACTTACAGTAAATGCTTTGACGTGCTATTAAAGAGCAAACTTGCACTTACAGTAAATGCGTTTATGTGCGATTAAACAGCAAACTGTGGGCCTGAACAGGATAGCTGTGGCCTTGGAGGGCAGGTGGGCAGAGCCCAGGGGAGGCTCCTCCTTCCCCTGCTTCCCCCCCATGAGTCTCCACTGAGGACCCATGGCCGTGGCCGTGGCCGGCCCAGGCGAAGCTCATGCCGTCGTTAGGGATGTGCTTTTGATTTCCTTTTTTTTGTTTTTGAACTGTGCTGTGCTTTGTACTGTGATTATGATTTGTTATATTTATGGTGAATGACGTATGAATGTGGGGGTGACATTCCTGTTGAAAAAAGGGTGTCACCTTCATTTTTGGTGGAGTAGGGATCCCCAGGACCAGGGAGAAGTGATCCCAGGTCCATGTGAATGGTGTATGAATGCACAGTGACATAATTGGAGCCTTGGCGGGGCGTTGCTGCTCCCTAGTACCATGCGCGGTACTTCGGTCTAATCCAATTCGATGAGGATGTGGGGTGTGTGTGCTAGGGACCACAGTGGTGTGCATGCATGCATTCTCATTGTGCCATGTTTAATGTGTGTGTTTACTGTGCAAAGATGCTGTGATACATTTGCCTATATGTCTCAGTTTACTGCTCCCTGCTAGCCAGGTTATTGATGTGCTAATGTCCCCTCACTATTTCTAAAGGTTAATTGATCTATTGTGTTGTGTGAAGGAGAGCTGGGTTTAAGTGGCTTGGGTTAATTATTCTGATTGCTTCATTGTGGTAATTATCTCTCTATATGCGGGGTCGAGCGGTCTGGTTGATGTATTCAGTACAGCTAGTGCTCAGCGTCATTGATGTCATTGTCTAAAGAAAATGTGTTTCAGCATCGGCCCCGTCGTGTCTGCCTATAATCTGTATGGAAGCCCCAGTGTGAGGGGGGCGGAGATTTGTCATTGTAACAGTTTTGGAAATGACATATAAGCTGTGTGTGTTATAACATTAAAGTCTGTGTTGTTCAAGCAGTAAGCTGGTCTCATGTGTGGCTTTCTGGGCGATTCCAGGGGTATCCCTCCTCGTGGAATATTGGGGTGATTTTCGTTATGGGAAGAAGGGAACGTTGACGGGGATATCATACCGATACCGTCACAATTGGTTGGTAGCAGTGGGATTTTTCCCTTCTATTCCCCTTCACACCCGGATTCCAAGCAGACACTGGAAGAACTACTGGAAGTTCGTGGAAGGATTGCTAGCAACAAAACCAAGTGGGTCATCATAGCAGAATCAATGGAGCTAGACCAGGAGGACGGGATTGCAGCAACGCCAGCAGTACAAGAGATGGAGACACCAGTGATTCAGGAGGAGGAATCGCCAGCCAACAAGCTAATGAGAGAGAAGCTAGCGTGGTTCGGCCCGAACCCAACGCCAGATGTGGTACTGAAAGTGATGGACCTGTTAGCGAAGGAGGCTAAAGAAATAAGAGACGCGGAGCTACAGAAGGCTAAACAAATAAGGGACGCAGAACTACAGAAGGATAAACAAATAAGAGACGCAGAGCTACAGAAGGATAAACAAATAAGAGACGCAGAGCTACAGAAGGATAAACAAATAAGGGACGCAGAACTACAGTTAAAACTGGCAGCAGTCCAACAAGCAGCCGCACATTCTCCAAACAGTGAGTACAGCACAGCAGACGCAAGGAAGACTCCGTTTAGCGCTTTTAAAGCTTTTGATGAAAAGGACTGTGAGATTGATAACTTCCTGGCGGATTTTGAGCGACAATGTAACCTGCACCGAATAGCTAGAGGAGACTGGGTTGCAATATTGTCAGGCAAACTGTCAGGCAAAGCTTCTGATGCTTTCCGGACCGTGCCAGATCAGGATATTCATAGCTACGCCCGGGTTAAAGAAGTGCTCCTGGCTCGTTATGCAGTAACCCCAGAGTCCCACCGACAGAAGTTCAGGGACTCACGCAAAACCACGAAAGACTCTTACGCGGAATGGGCATGCCAGCTGTCCCTGTCGGCCTCTAACTGGGTTAACAGCAGCCAGGCCACCACCGCAGAGGACATTTTGCAACTAATGCTCCTGGAGCAATTTTACAATCACATCCAGACGGACGTCAAAGATTGGGTGAGAGATCGCAGGCCCATGACTCTACCAGAGGCCGCGAAGTTGGCGGATGAATATGCAGATACTCGCAAGACGAACCAGGTCACACCACAGGAACAACCTCCACCACAAACGGTGCCCTCACACCCACCAACCGCTAGATACCAACCTCCTAACAGACCGGTGACATCTAGCCCTCGCTATCATCGCCAGGAGGGCAACGAACAACGCTGCTTCCGGTGCAAACAGCTGGGTCACTTCAAGCAGAATTGCCCCATGAATGACAACACCAGGTCAAATTGGTCTCAACCTGGGTACCGCCCACCAGCAGCAGCCCATTGTGTAGACTCGGCTTGGGATCCAAAGGAGCTGGGTCAGGAAGAACCATTGGGCACCCCTTACGAAGCCCTCATGGTACAATCTGTTATTACGGACAACAGGGAACACCATTGTCAGCTGGTCATGGGCGACAGCCCTGAGCCGGAGGGGACCTGGAGGGAGCTGGGCAGAAAGAGGCACCGCCGGCCACCCTTCAAGAAGAAGAGGTCCTGGAAGCCGTATAACAAGCTGACCTGGGAGGAGAAGAAGCGACTGGAGGAGAGGGAGTCGCAGCGGGCGTCCCAGATGCGTGCCGAGATGTTCGCCAAGGGCCCACCGGTGGCCCCTTACACCACCACCCAGTTCCTGATGATGAAGGACCACGTGGAGAGCCTGCAGGACATGAGCAAGCAGGAGCTGATCCGTGAGTACATAGAGCTGGAGGAGTGCATAAGCCGCATGGAGGAGGAGAACAACCACCTGAGGTCACAGCAGCATGAACTGGAGATGGAGCTGGAGAAGCTCCAAGAGGAGAACCGGCGGCTGCGGAGGGAGCAGGGGGTGGCTGACCTTATGGGGCTCTGATTCCCCTCCCCCCCCCCCCCGGACTCTGAGCACCAGTGCTACAGCATTTCAACAAATATAACTTTTTCTTTTTATGAATCTCCTGGGATTGTCACTTCAGAGCCATAACCTGCCCCCTCCCATAGCGGGACACCTAGACGGCGGCGCACAGACCCATTCGCTGTCTTCACACTGACTTCTGGTGACTTTGCAGATCGCACAAAGACTTGGGGACTGACCGGCGTGTGATCTGACGACCCGGTGACATACCTGAGTCTGAAGCAGTTGCCAAGGGAGGTCAGTCATGCCAAACGGAGTTAACCTCTGACTAATAGCTCTGAACCCGTCAACCCTACTGGACCAGGGAAGGTCCAACCGGGTTTGCCGGAGCAGGGAGCAAAAGGGGGGCCATTGTGATACATTTGCCTATATGTCTCAGTTTACTGCTCCCTGCTAGCCAGGTTATTGATGTGCTAATGTCCCCTCACTATTTCTAAAGGTTAATTGATCTATTGTGTTGTGTGAAGGAGAGCTGGGTTTAAGTGGCTTGGGTTAATTATTCTGATTGCTTCATTGTGGTAATTATCTCTCTATATGCGGGGTCGAGCGGTCTGGTTGATGTATTCAGTACAGCTAGTGCTCAGCGTCATTGATGTCATTGTCTAAAGAAAATGTGTTTCAGCATCGGCCCCGTCGTGTCTGCCTATAATCTGTATGGAAGCCCCAGTGTGAGGGGGGCGGAGATTTGTCATTGTAACAGTTTTGGAAATGACATATAAGCTGTGTGTGTTATAACATTAAAGTCTGTGTTGTTCAAGCAGTAAGCTGGTCTCATGTGTGGCTTTCTGGGCGATTCCAGGGGTATCCCTCCTCGTGGAATATTGGGGTGATTTTTGTTATGGGAAGAAGGGAACGTTGACGGGGATATCATACCGATACCGTCACAGATGCCTTCTGCGAGGCGTCTCCTGGCTGCTGTTCCCTCAGAAGTGGGGGTACCCTCATTTAGGGGGGGAATGTCTGGTTGGGGGGTCAGGTCATCACGTATGTCAATCTCCAGGCCCCTTCTCACTGCAAAGTTGTGCAGCATGCAACATGCACCGATGATCTGGCACACAAAGTTTGGGGAATACAACAGGGTACCCCCAGACTTATCCAGGCATCGGAAACGGGACTTCAGGAGGCCAAAGGTGCGTTCCACCACTGCACGGGTACGTATGTGTGCAGCATTGTAGTTTTCCTCTCCTGGGGTTTGGGGGTTCCGGAATGGAGTCATGAGATGGGGTCCAAGTGCATATGCAGAGTCACCTGGAAGGGAAAAGACAGGAGGATGTTAGTCATGCATGTGCCCCTCGTGATGTTTGCATCATGGGGGGGACAGTCATACCTGACACCCATGTCCCTCACCAACCAGCCAGCTGTCCCCATACACGTTCTGTTCAAATTATCTTGGGATGTTGCTTTGATGGTATATGAAGCTGTCATGGCTGGATCCTGGGTGTTTGGCACGGACGTGCCATATGAGGTATTGGGCATCAACTATCACCTGTACATTGATGGAATGCCAATGGTTCCGATTGCGGTACATGTGCTCTGTCTCACGGGGGGCTGTAGTTCCACATGTGTGCAATCAATGGCCCCCATGGTGCGTGGGAATCTGGCAATTTTGTAGAAATCTGTCATTGTCTTCATCCGCAGGTCCTCCAGGGTTGGTTTGATGATTTGGTTGGCCATGCGTATCAGGATTGCAGGGACAACCTGTTGCACATATCTGCTATGGGAGGATTGTGAAATCCCAGCCAACAATCCACTTGTGCGCTGAAAAGAGCCAGTGGCAAGGAAATGGAGTGTTGCCACTACATTGACCAGTGGCTCCAGTGCATGTGAGCGGTGTGTTGGGCTGGTGATGTCATCCTCCAGGGTTGTGGTGAAGTTGCGATACACCTCAGAAGCAGCCATGCCAAACACATCTAGGCGTGTGCGGTATATCCTCTCCTGTGCCCTCCTCCTCCTCCTCCGTTCCCTCCTCCTTCTGCGTTCCTCTAAAGTCACTAGTATAGCTATGAGCATGGATGCCCCTGGCATGTTGGCATACAGATTGTTGTCCTGCAAGTGTGTGTGCTCAGCTCTTCCCTAACGGTGTTGCTTTACCTGACCTGTACACGGCTGGTGAAAAGTTAAGGCACCTTTTATAAGGTGTAACTTTCCGCCGGGAAACTAGCAGATGCGCACAGGGCGTAGCCTACGCCGCACAAGCGTACTTTTGTGGATCGCCGTATCTCCCTCATTTGCATATTTAACTAGCAAATCAATGGTGTGTCTAGCATATTTTGCGCTCCAAGATGCGCCGGTGTAATCGTTTTACGTCGGAAGGAAAAAACTGTTTTTCAGGCGTATCTCGTTTTGAGGATACGGCGCATAGATACGCGCGGCGCATTTTTCAATTACGCCGCGCATCTCTAGATACGTCGGCGTAAGTGCTTTTTAGAATCTGGCCCACAGTGTATAAATAGTTGTACAACTCCTAGGCCTCGTACACACGGATGGACTGTCCGATGAAAACGGTCCGCCGGACCGTTTTCATCGGACATGTGCGCTGCCGGATTTTGGTCTGATGGTTGTACACACCATCAAACCAAAATCCCCGCGGACAGGATATGCGGTGACGTGGCCGCGCCGTCGCCACGACGATAACGCGGCGACGTGCGCGGCCCTGGAAGGTAAATACTTCCATGCATGCGTCGAATCACTTCGGACATGAGTCTGTACAGACGACTGTATATGTCTGGCGGACAGGTTTCCAGCGGACAGGTTTCTTAGCATGCTAAGAAATTTTTGTCCGCTGGAAAACGGTCGGCTGGACAAATGTCCGCCGGAAAACTGTCCGATAGGCCGTACACACGACCGAACTTGTCTGCTGAAACTGGTCCGCGGACAAATATCAGCGGACAGATCCGGTCGTGTGTACGGGGCCTTAGGGATGTATATATATTCTCTACACACTGTGGGCCAGATTCACAGAACAGATACGACGGCGTATCTCCTGATACACCGTCGTATCTCTTGTTCTATCTATGCGGCTGATTCATAGAATCAGTTCTGCATAGATAGCCCTAAGATCCGACAGGTGTAATTGACTTACACCGTCTGATCTTAGGATGCAGTACCTCGGCCGCCGCTGGGTGGAGTTCACGTCGTTTCGGGTATGCAAATTAGCAGTTGCAGCGATCCACGACGGTTTTCGCGTTCGTTACGTCGGCGCAAGTCTTAGTTTCCCGTCACAAAGTTAGGGGTGCTATTAACATGGTGTAAAGTTACTCCACCATGTTAAAGTATGGCCGTCGTTCCTGCGTCGATTTTGAATTTTTGTTTTTCGGCGTAAGTATGTTACGCACGTCGCAATTCACAAACACGTCGCGCCGCCGTAATTTCGCGCAAAGCACGTCTGGAAAATTGCGAACGGAGCATGCGCAGAACGTCTGGCGCGGGAGCGCGCCTAATTTAAATGGTGCCTGCCCCATTTGAATTGGGCGGGCTTGTGCCGGACAACTTTACGTTACACCACCGCAAGTTTCCAGGTAAGTGCTTTGAGGATCAGGCACTAACACTGAAAACTTGCGGCGGTGTAACGTAAACTGGGTACGTTACACGGCCACAATTATTCGTGAATCTGGCCCTGTATTTCAAGCTAAACTGACTACCCTGCTCTATCTATCTATCTAAAAAGATAATCTCTCTGTCTCTCTAACTGCTCTCTGTAACAAGCCAGAACACACTACACGAGGCCGCCCCGGAAGGCGGACTTTTATAGTGTGGGGCGTGTGCTAAAGCCCTGAGCCATAATTGGCCAAAGCAACCCAGGCTTTGGCCAATTATAGCTCTTCGTTTTTTGCGTGCTGTGATTGGCCAAGCATGCGGGACATACAGCATGCTTGGCAAATCATCAGCGAGCAACGCCGCAGTGAATTATGGTCCATTTTGCGTCACTCGAATTTGGCGCGAACGACCCGTTTTGTTCGAATTTCGTCGAACAATCGAACGGCCGATGTTCGAGTCGAACATACGTTCATATCGAACGCGAAGCTCATCCCTACTTCAGCTAATGCTGGGGGAAAAGGAAGTGGCCTCTACCCCTGCCCTGTCAGATTTGGGTGTTCCCCAGGGGGCATTTGGTACTGCTCAGATGCATGACCCTACTTTGGCCCGTGCACGGGAACAAGTTGTAGTAGTAAATGGGGTTCCCCAAGAGCCAGGTGCGAATGAGCGGTGGCCACACTTTGCAATATATAATGAATTGCTGTACCGGGTTACCAAGGAGAGAGAAAATGTGGTAGAACAATTGTTGGTACCCCAACAATATAGATGAAAGGTTCTGGACCTGGCCCATGACGATGTGTTAGGGGGACACCTGGGAGTTGAGGAGACGGAGGCATGGATCACCGGCCGGTTTAACTGGCCAGGTCTAAAAGCAGAGCTAAACACAAAATTCTCTATAAATGGGGATTTCCTGCCAAATTGCTGCTTGAACTGCACAACGAATTGCATGCAATTAACTCGCTTGAGAAAGGTATGGAGCTACTGCTATGCTCCGCTAGAGCAGAAGAGGCAAATAACTGTCTCTCCACTACTCGACTACTTTCCCATGATGACAGTAATCAAGTGCACTACCCTCTTCAGGATTACTTGCGCCTGGGCTCTCCCTACGTAGTCATTCTATCAGGTGTAGGATAATTAATCGTCCGTTGTTCGGCTGAACTTGTGTCGTATTTACCCCCTACACCAGGGGTCTTCAATCTACGGCCCTCCAGTTGTTCAGGAACAACAATTCCCAACATGCCCAGTCATGTATGTGAATGTCAGTGTGTTACAAAGCCTCATGGGATGTGTAGTTCTACAACAGCTGGAGGGCCGTAGTTTGAGAATCCCTGCCCTACACGAAGTACAGGATGACACCTGTATACCGTTTTTTGCAATTGTTATTGCACAAAAGTTCCCAGCTGCTGCACAGCTTAGTTTGGTCTTTTTTTTTTCTTGTTCTTGTTGTTCCCTTTTTGTTTTGAAACTTGTTACGGAGCATTTATCCTCACAATTGCACTTACCCAGAATCAGTCACAGAGCACATGCACTGGAAGTTCCTACCACTGGATGGCAGCAGTTGGCTTTGACTTTCTGAAATTAATCTGAAAATTATGTCACAGAATGTAAGGGGATTAAACAGCCCCTGCAAACGTAGAGCACTGTGGAAATCAGCTCTGGACTTGAACTGTGACATCCTTTGTGCACAAGAGACGCATTTTTCCAGCATTAAAGCCCCCAAGTGCACGCACAGCAAATTTCCTAATGTGTTCACAGCTAACGGCATATCAAAGAAGAATGGAGTGTTAATCGCTATGAGAGATACTATAACCTTTTCTTTGTTACAGGAGCATACTGATCCGCAAGGACGCTTTATTATACTGGTAGCGGTCATTGATCGTGTTGTCTACACGTTGGTAAATATTTATGCACCTAAGGTCAAACCCTTAAAGTTTATTTCGTAAAGTTGTCTTACTCGCTAAATCAATGCAAAAAGGTAATTTGATAATATGTGGGGATTTCAGCATAGTTATGAATGATGACCTTGACTCCTCGGTAGGGATGAGCTTCGAGTAGAACTCATGTTCGACTCGAACATTGCCTATTCGCCTGTTCGACGAACAACGAACAATTTGGAGTGTTTGTGGCAAATTCGAAAAGCCACGGAACACCCTGTTAAAGTCTATGGGAGAAATCTAAAGTGCTCATTTTAAAGGCTAATATGCAAGTTATTGTCCTAAAAAGTGTTTGGTGACCTGTATCAATGCAAAAAAAGTTTTAAAAACGGACGTTTTTTCGGGAGCAGTGAATTTAATAATGCTTAAAGTAAAACAATAAAAGTAAAATATTCCTTTACATTTCGTACCTAGTGGGGGTGTAAAGTATGCATGTGAAATAGCGCATGTTTCCCGTACTTAGAACTGTCCCTGTCAATTCCAGACCTTCAGGTTTGGTGTGGATTTTAAGGGGAACTCCACCCCAAATGTAAAAAAAAATGTTGTGGAGTTCCCCCAAAAATCCACACCAGACCCCTTATCCGAGAACGTAACCTGGCCGGCCGCAGAAAAGAGGGGGGACAGAGAGCGCCCCCCCTCCTGAACCATACCAGGCCACATGCCCTCAACATGGGGAGGATGTCCCCATGTTGATGGGGATAAGGGCCTCATTCCCACAACCCTTGCCTGGTGGTTGTGGGGGTCTGCGGGCAGGGGGCTTATCAGAATCTAGAAGACCCCTTTAACAAAGGGGACCCCCAGATCCTGGCCCCCCCATGTGAATTGGTAATGGGGTACATTGTACCCCTACCATTTCACGAAGAAAGTGTAAATAGTTGTAAAAAACACACACATCCTTAAATCTACAAGGCTTCAACATCCCCCAGAAACAAACCAAAGCAATGCGATCTTTCGCGGCTAAGAAGGCACATGTTATTTGTCTTCAAGAAACACACTTCACTGACAAAGTTTCTCCTAAGTTCTTATCTTCCTCCTGTCCTCAATTTTACGTAGCCTCAGCCACAACCAAGCAACGCGGAACCCTTATTGGATTCCACCGTTCTATGCCATTTACCCTTATTTCGCAAATTAATGATCCCGAGGGCAGATATATTTTACTTACTGGTCTTCTTGCAGATACTGTAATCGCATTGGTGTCGTACTATGCCCTTAAAGCGGGGTTCCAACCACAATTAGCATTTTTTAAATGTATGTCCTATCATCATGCGTTTTTATAATATAAATCCGGTCACTTACGTTTTTACAATCCGACGCCGCTCCACATAGTTATTCAAAAAAGATTGTTTATGTCCACACTGTTGTCATTTTGTGGGCATTATGAAGCCCACAAGCACTTACTTCCTGGAAGTCTTGGAGTGATAATTGGGTAGCGCACTGCATCCTGGGAAATGATGACACACATTTCCCAGGATCATTAGAGGGAGATGATGTCAGGATCCTAGGTGATTTCAAAGGCAGATTTCGTGGGACTGCATAGCAACAGGCATTTCCAAATGAGTAAAAAAAAATATGTTTTTTCTTTTTTAGGTCTAATGAGCACAATAATGAAGAAAACATTTTGGGATGGAAACTCCACTTTAATAAATACCCGGAAGCCTTCCTATCATACCTTTTTCAGGTGGTGGAAACACATAAAGCTGGAATCGTTGTGCTGTGCGGAGACTAATACAACGTTTTTTCCTTTCTTAGACAAATCCCCGTCCACACCCATCTCTAATACCCATAGGCAATCTTTACAAAACTTACTGTCCACACACAAATTGGTTGACACATGGCAGGAGGTTAACCAAACTAGTAGGAATTACACACATTATTCTTATCCCCACAAATCTTTTTCCCGGATAGACCATATTTTTATCCCATCCAGCATGCTACCTGAGATAATTTCTTCTACAATTATTTCTTATTCATGGACAGATCATTGTGCGGTTCCCATCACTCTGGCCTCTCCCGTACCTAGGTCACACGATACGACCTGGTGTATCAATGATTCTATGTTGTCGCACCCGTCACATCGTTTAGAAATCGAGACAGCTCTTACTGAATATTTTACATTCAATGACAATGGAGATATTTCAGCTCTTACACTATGGGAAGCCCATAAAGTTGTCATTCGTGGCAAATTGATGCAACAAGCTGCAGCTCTTAAAAGAGAACGCAAACTTTGTGCAGGGATATCTAAATTATGCCTGCAGCTACAGGCATCATTCAGATATCATCTTTTTCAGCCGGTGATTCTCTACACCATAAGAATGATCATGGTGGCTGTTCCGCCTCTTGATCATTCTTACGGGAGGCGAAAGGGAACGTTCCCCCCTCCCGTCACCCCCCGGTGCTTCTTTCGACTCACCACTACGATCGAAGCCAGGATATTTTTTTTTTTGTTTTTTTATTATTTCAGGCTTTCCAGCCTAGAGGTGAGATGTGGGGTCTTATTGACCCCATATCTCACTGTAAAGAGAACCTGTCATGCTATATTCCTATTACAAGGGATGTTTTCTTTTTTCTTCTTCTTCTCGTTATAAAATATGTGTGTAAAGGTATAATTACATACCTTAACACCATGGCCATTCGTGGCCTCTTATGAGGTTTTGGTAGAGGGGAGAAGGACAAATAAACCACATGGAAGTAGGTAAGGGGATTTTCCCCTCTCCTCTTCCTCTATGGGTAATTTTTATGTCATTTTTTTTGGGGGGGGGGGGAAATAGGCCATGAGGGCCGACACACATAATCACGGGTGATAATAGTCAATCACGAGTCACAATTTTAACAATTATTTCAATATTGTTAGAAGAATTAACTCTAAATTAAATTATATATATATATATATATATATATATATATATATATATATATATATATATATATATATATATATATATATATACAGTTGTATTCAAAATAATTCAACCCCCACTGAAATTGCCCAGTTTGACATTGATTTTGATCATTCAGTCATCCTGATTACAATTAAATCAAAGAGGCACGTGGTGTAGGTCAGACAAATATAACATAACATTTATAATGAAATAACCACAAATGTCTTTTCTGTGCTCACATCATTATCAATTTTATTCAACCCCCAGTTGACATTCAATCTTAGTACTTAGTACAACATCCTTTTACAGTTAGGACAGCTTTTAAACTTGAAGCATAGCTTGACACAAGTGTCTTGTAGCGATCTACGGGTATCTTCGCCCATTCGTCATGGGCAAAAGCCTCCAGTTCAGTCACATTCTTAGGCTTGCGCACTGCAACTGCTTTCTTTAAGTCCCACCAGAGGTTCTCATTCGGATTTAAGTCTGGTGACTGCGATGGCCACTCCAAAATGTTCCAGCCTTTAATCTGCAACCATGCTCTAGTGGACTCGGAGGTATGCTTGGGATCATTGTCCTGTTGAAAGGTCCAACGTCTCCCAAGCCTCAGGTTTGTGACGGACTGCATCACATTGTTATCCACTATCTCCTGTTACTGAAGAGAATTCATGGTACCTTGCACACGCTGAAGCTTCCCTGTACCTGCAGAAGCAAAACAGCCCCAAAGCATGATTGACCCCCCGCCATGCTTCACAGTAGGCAAGGTGTTCTTTTCATCATAGGCCTTGTTCTTCCTCCTCCAAACATAGCGTTGATCCATGGGCCCAAACACTTCTAATTTTGTTTCATCAGTCCACAGAACACAATCCCAAAACTTCTGTGGTTTGTCCACATGGTTTTTGCATACTGCAGTCACCTGGGAGTTCTGGCATGGAGGCCTTCATTACGCAGTGTGCGCCATATTGTCTCAGCAGAAACTTCAGTACCCACATCTGACAAATCTTTTCTCAGTTCCTCAGCAGTCACAAGGGGACTTTTCTCCACTCTATGCTTCAGGTAGCGCATAGCAGTCGAAGTCAGCATCTTCTTTCTGCCACGACCAGGTAGCGTTTCAACAGTGCCCTTTGCCTTGAATTTGCGAATGATGCTTCCTATGGTGTCTCTTGGTATGTTTAACATCTTTACAATCTTCTTATAGCCATTGCCCTTCCTGTGAAGAGTAATCGCCTCTTCTCTTGTCTTCCTGGACCATTCCCTTGACTTCACCATGTTTGTAACCACACCAGTAAATGTCTAGAAGGAGCTGAGTATCAGTCATTTTAAAGCTGTCTGATTGGTGCTTATTAGGCTTTATTGCTGCTCCCTGACATCCACAGGTGTTTTCAATACCTGATTGAAAACACTTCAATGAACCTCTGTTCTTCAGAGTGGTAGTCTTTAAGGGGTTGAATAATTGTGTAAATGAAGAATTCACAAAATAAACATTTACTACTGTATTACAAAAACCAATTGATGTCATTTTAGTTGCATATGGTTCTTTAAGAAGTCCTTGTAGGATTTCATTCTGAATACAATTACAAATGTACACTAAATTCCCTAAAACCCTTTACAGCATTGGGGGGTTGAATACTTTTGAACACAACTATATATATATATATATATATATATATATATATATATATATATATATATATATATATAATTATTTTTTTCCCTCCACATAAAAAGAACAGACACAATGGACTCTTTGGAAATAGGATTGTGGGCTTTTTTTTTCACTCTCTCCCTCTCTTTCCTTTTTTCTTTTTCTCTCGGGGTATAGAAAGGACACAATAGGAGAACATATGACTCAAGTAGATGGAATGGAGTGTGTAGGGACAGAGCAGACATACTCCACCATAGCTAGGGGTGATGTGGAGGAGGGGAGGTGAACTATAATCTACTTCAACTTTTCCTGTATTTTTTTTCGGGGGGGGGGGGGGGGTAGAATAACTGATAAGCTTTTGATAAGACAATTTTGTCTAGTTTTTTTTCCTGCAATGTTTGCTTGTGTCTACTATGTAAATGATGGAACATAAGAAAGTACAATGTTGTATGGAATGTTGTTAATAATGAAAAATAAATAAATATTGATTATAAAAAAAAGGGATGTTTACATTCCTTGTAATAGGAATAAAAGTGATCAAAACATTAATTTTTGGGGTAAAACGTGTCAAACTAAAATAAAGTAAAATGAACAATATTTTTTTTTTTTTAAAGCGCCCCTGTTCCCGTGTGCTCGTATACAGAAGCGAACACACCCATAAGTCCCACCCACATATGAAAACGGTGTTCAAACTACACATGTGAGGTATTGATGCGAACGTGAGAGCAATAATTTTGGCCCTAGACCTCTTCTCCAACTAAAAAGATGTAACCAGTAAAAATATTTAAAGCGTCACCTATTGGGTTTTTTAAGTAGCAGTTTGGCGCCATTCCACAAGCGTGTGCAATTTTGAAGGGTGACATGTTGGGTACCTATTTACTCAGCGTAACTTCATCTTTCATATTATGTAAAAACATTGGGCTAACTTTAATGTTTTTTTTTTTTTTTAAAAGCACAAAACTGTTTTATTTAAAAAAAAAATGCGTTCGAAAAATTGCTGTGCAAATACCATGCACGATAAAAAGTTGCAATGACTACCGTATTCTCTAGGGTCTTTGCTAAAAAAAAGCATATATAATGTTTTGGGGTTCTGTGTAATTTTCTAGCAAATAAATGATGATTTTTACATGTAGGAGAGGAATGTCAGTATTGGCCTGGGTGCTCCAGAATGCCTGATGGTGCTCCCTGCACATTGGGCCTCTGTATGTGGCCACGCTGTGTAATAGTCTCACAAATGTGGTATCGCCATACTCGGGAGGAATAGCAGAATGTGTTTTGGGGTGTATTTTGTGGCATGCATATGATGTGTGTGTGTGTGTGAGAAATAACCTGCTAATATAAAAATTTTGTGAAAAAAAATATATAAATAAAAAAAATCTTGATTTTTTGCAAAGAATTGCGGGAAAAAATTACAACTTCAAAAAACTCACCATGCAGAGGGGCGGAGTAACATCATGGCGCCGTAAGGACTCAGGGCGCTAGCAGCAGCTCCATGCCTCTCCCCAGGCGATTAAGACAAGGAGGACTCTGAAGCCAAAATTGCCTCGAATTACGGCTAATCCCCATCTAAACTGTCCCATCGGGATTACCTGGTTAGGCGGGTGGCGTAGGTGCCTGTGTGCGGTGAAACCGGCCGAGGGATATCCTGGGTGCCCTCCGTACGGAGTATCGGAAGCTGGCTGTGGTCTATGGAGCTTCCAGTGAGCCACCTGTGATTGGATACCAGGCGGAGTGACGCGTGAGAAGGAGGAGGGGGTAGCAGAGGGAGCGTGAGCACTGAACGAGGACTCGCTGTGTGCCGCTCCAGACGCCAACGTGGATGCCGATCCGTGCTATGCTGTGAACGGGTCAGAAGGGAAGTCGGGGCTATAGGAGCTCGATAGACGGCCGTACGGACTGTCCCCGCTCCACGTCTGTCTCCGTATGTCTCCATAAAAACGGGTGAAGTCTTCCCCCCCATTGCCTGCGTGTGGTCTGCCTAGGAATAAGAGGGGAGGTGAGTGAGAGGCTCCGAAGCCGCGAAGCTGAGAATGCAGAGTCGGTAAAGTAAACAAGATAGCTCCATGACTTGTTACATTCCTAAGTTGACTTAAAAGGATTTGAACTGATATCTTGCTCCTAGTGTGCTATCTTGCTAAAGGGGGTCTACTGGTTATAGTTTGGCTATAATCTTACATAAATGCACATTTAAGTGCTCCCAGATGCATACAAAAGTGTTGAAAGGAAAAAAAAAAGAGAGGAGATCTTGATTGCCTGAGTTGAAGGGGCCATAGGACTGTTATAATCTCTACTGAAATAAGTTGGCTGCCTGACTACTAGCAACTTTATTTTTTTTTTTTTTTTTTTTCTTTTGAGTGGAAATTATACCCCGATAAAAGAAATACGATGGATATAGACACACAGAATTGCACTCACAGACAGAGTTCTTAAGTGTACAGAAGTTCCAGGGAGTGGGGGTGAAGCCCCAAGTAAAGGGGATATAGGACTGTGCGGGGTGGATATTCCATCAAAAGGAGTAAAAGGGCAAGATGGTACGCAAGGCCCCAAAAAACACGCAGGGAGGTGGATCCGGCCGCAGTACAATGAGGTCATATCTTGTTCCTGAAGGACTGGAGAGGATACCGGATAGCCCTAAAGGAGTCGGGGATAATGGTATACCTGAGACACCTGTAAAAAACAAGGGACAGCCTGAGGGGGAGACCCCCGGGAAAAAGGAGAAAAATAAAGATCAATCCCCAGGAGTGAAAGGTCAAAGTAAAGTTTTAAAGACCCCTGAGAGCCAACAGCAACAACTAAGCATGATCTCTGATATCCCCCCTAAAGACACTCAAGCTCCACCAACTAGACAGGATATGATGGATATGTCAGAAATGATACTACGTCTAGAGAGAACCATTAAGGGGGAAATGGGGGCAACAAGAAGAGATATCCAGAGTGTGTTACAGAGAGTGGAAGGGATAGAGGAACAATTAGAGGAACATAGAAATGCAATAACAGAATTAAGAGAAAGAGCTGATATGGACTGGACTGAAATAAGAAATGCCCGATATAAACTAGAGGATCAAGAGAACCGCAGTAGAAGAAAAAACTTGCGTATAAGGGGCCTCCCAGAAGAAGTCAAAGATATAGAATTGGGGGAGGTGCTGCGAGGGATATTCAATACAGCTCTAAAAAGGGAGGAGACAGCCCCTATGCATTTTGAACGGGCCCATAGGATACAAAAATCATTTAACACACAAAGAGACCTACCAAGGGACACTATAGTCAGATTCCTAGAATACAGTCAAAAAGAGCTGGTATCTCAAACTACGAGGAATTCAGCAACTATGGAGTATAAGGGGGTCAAGCTACTCTTGTTCTCAGACCTCGCACCAGAGACACTAGCACGAAAAAGGGCGCTGAAACCACTAACTAGTCACCTACAAACAAAGGACATACCATATAGATGGGGCTTTCCAGCCTGCCTGTTGGTTAAGAATCAGGGGGTTTCAGCGGTTATTCGCTTCCCTGAAGATGTAAAGGAATTTTGCAAAAAGCTGAGTATACAGCCGATGCAAATAGACAACTGGGAAAAGAGACCTCCAGCCTGGAGAAGATGGAGGGAACAGGAATGGAACAGGGCATAGTGTACTCAGGGTGTCTTCTTCTGGGGACTGGGACGGGAGGAGGGTGGGATGGGAGGATGTGGGACAAGGGTGGCTGGCCACCAGGTATCCGCGGGGATTGTCCCCTGCTCCTGATCTCCCCTCGGCCCGCTCTATTTGTAATGAAGGATGTCAGTAAGGTCAAAAACCCAGAGGAAGAATAAAGGTTGTTGCCTGGGGAGAGGGGAAACATGGAGCTGATATACCGCCCCTGAGCCAGGAGCCGTCCTATTTTAGTGGACGGGACCTGGGAAATGGGGGGTCATAGTAGACGCCCCGAGGAAAGGCCCACTCGGCAAGTGGCCTGGATGGGCACAGACCGAGTGAGTCTTAGTATTGAGGATCAATGCGCTGGGGGGGTGGGAAAGGGGGGGTATATGTTATATATGTTGATTGTGTGGTCTCAAGGTACCTCGGCTGAGATTTTTCTTTCCTGGAATAATATTAGTTTGATGTTAAATAAGGAATATGGTTTAGATGTTCTCTATAATGAGAAAGGGCCTGAAGTCTCTCATGTCCTGTGGGGATAAGATGCGTGCTCCCAATCAGGGGGGGAAAAGGAAAGATATATACATGAATTATAATAAATGGCTGCATTAAAGATTGTTACGTATAATGTACGAGGGTTAAATAGCCCAAGTAAGCGGTATCAGATACTACAGGAGATGAAGAGACTCTCGGCCAACATAGTGTTCCTTCAGGAAACCCACCTAAAAATAACATCAAAAACTAGACTAAACTCAAAGGAGTTCCCTACATGGATTCATAGTTACTCTCCTAACAATAGAGCAAAGGGTATTGCAATAGGGTTCGATAGGAACATAAGGTTTTCCCTAGAAGCTACAGAAATAGATCCTGACGGAAGATTCCTATTCGTTAAGGGCACTGTCTTAAATATGAGATATACATTGGTAAATGTATACTGCCCTAATGTAAGGCCAGCTGTATACCTGAGACAAATCTTGAACAAACTAGAAGGATTTAGAGAGGGTATGGTGATTCTAGCAGGTGACCTAAATTTTGTATTTGATCCACTATTAGACACCCAACCCATCTCATTGAGATCAGAGGGGAAATATCTCAGAATGATTAAACATAAATTACATCAGATGCAACTGGTGGAAGCCTGGAGAATTTACCATCCAAAAGACAAGGACTTTACATATTTTTCATCGGTTCATGGGTCATACTCAAGAATCGACCATGTCCTGCTAGATCATCGGCTGCTTGAGGGACTGATGAGGATAGAAATAAAATCTATAACGCTATCCGATCATGCTCCAGTGGTAGTGTCCCTAGACTCAGGGGAGATCCCGGCTGGACAGCATGTATGGAGATTAGATGAGTCCCTAATAAATAACACCAAAACAGCCGATGACCTAGAAAAGGACATGTGTATATTCTTTAGAGAAAATGATACTGAAAATATCGCACCAGCTACGCTCTGGGAAACGCACAAGGCATATATGAGAGGGAGGCTGATAGCAGAAAAAGCCAAGCAGAGGAAGATCAGGCAGGCACGGAAACAAACATTACTAGAGGAAATTCAGGCCCTTGAACGGAAACACAAAGAACTACAGGAAGATCAGGTCCTAAGGGCACTAACTAGTAAAAGAGAAGAGCTCCGTGACCTCCTAGAGCAGGAAACAAAATGGGTCTTTAACAATGCGAATAACAAATTCTACGCGTTGGGTAATAAACCGGGGAGACTGTTAGCAAGGACCATAAAATCAAGAAACACACAGAACTCTATTCTGAAAATAAAAGATAGGAATGGAGATATGAGACACCCCACTAGGGAAATAGCTAAAATATTCTACGAATACTACCAAGACCTATATAATGTTAATAAAGGGCAAGGCGATACAGATGGCCAGATTAAAAGGGAAAAAATTAAACAATATCTAAAGAAGGTCAAGACCCCAGGTTTGGCAGAGGAAGTAATAAGTAACCTAGAAAAAGAAATAACAAAAGAGGAAATAGGCCAAACGATTAAGAGTATTAAAATGGGCAAGAGTCCTGGCCCCGACGGGTACACGTCATTATATTATAAAAGGTTTGGTGAGATATTAGTGCCATTTTTTCAGAAATATATGAACTCCATAGGAGGGGGTATGGTGATGCGTAAGGAGGCCTTGAACGCCCACATAACTCTGATAGGGAAGGAAGATAAGGACCCCTCCCTATGTGCCAGTTACAGGCCGATATCTTTAATAAATGTGGACATAAAAATCTACTCAAAAATCCTTGCTGAGAGAATAAGACCACTCTTAATAGGCCTGATAGATGATGACCAGGCAGGATTTATACCCGGGAGAGAAACAAGAGAAAATATCTTAAGAGTGATACTTTTGTTGCAGAAAGCAAAAAAGAATAAAGAACCAGTAGTTTTCCTGTCTTTAGATGCCGAAAAGGCGTTTGACAGGTTGGATTGGGAATTTATGATAGCAAACTTATCCCACATAGGATTCGGACCAAGTATGCTCAGGTGGATAGGAGCTCTGTATTCGGCTCCCTCGGCTCAGGTGAGGGTGAATGGCACCCTCTCGGATAGCTTCTCACTTTTTAACGGGACCCGGCAAGGATGTCCGCTATCGCCCCTCCTATTCGTCCTATCATTGGAGCCTCTAGTGGAAACAATTCGGATGAACCAGGAAATAGAAGGGATAAAATTGGAGAAAAGGGAGCACAAGATATCTGCATTCACGGACGACATGATGCTATATGTATCTAACCCTAGGGAGACACTACCTAAAATAATGGCAGAATATGAAAAGTATGGGGAGATCTCAAATCTTAAAATTAATAAAGAAAAAACGGAAATACTAAGTATAGCATTAAGTCCGCAGGACCGTAGGGAGCTTGAGGTCCTCTATCCATTTAAATGGAAGCAGAGGAAGATGAAATATCTAGGTATATACCTGTCTAGCACAGAAAGATACTTCTATGAAGATAACTATATACTATTACTGAATAAAGTAAAATCAGATTTAAAAGGGTATAGCATAGACAGAGTATCATGGTGGGGAAGGGTTAACACTATAAAAATGATGATTCTGCCAAAAGTCCTTTATATCTTCCAAACACTTCCGATAAAAATTCCAGAAATGTACTTTAAAGTCCTGGAAAAGATAATAGGAGGTTTTATATGGAGGGGAAAAAAGCCGCGTATAGCAGTGGACACTCTGACTAGACCTAAAGAGGAAGGGGGAATACAGATGCCGGACTTTAGAAGGTATTATGAGGCAGCGGTATTGAAGAGGATCACAGACTGGGTGCAGGGGGAGAATGTGAGTAAAAAAAAGTGGGTAGAAGTTGAAGAAAGTCTAAGTAAGAAAGAGCTAGGAAATATAATATGGGTACCGAGGCAATATAGAGGATTACCCCCGGACACGCCTGCAATAACAAAAGAAACGCTTAGAATATGGGATAAGGTCTGTAAGAAAAATAAACTGCTCTATAATAGCCCTTTGCTGCCTCTTACGGGTACGGATTTCTTCCCACCGGGTAAGGAGGGGGGGATATACCTGAGGTGGGCAACCTCGGACACTCTAAGACTGAAGGATATAATGAAAGGAAATGAACTATGTACGATGGGAGAACTCCAAGAGAAATATGGTCGGTCCTTAGGGGACATATGGAGATATAGACAAATCCAACATTTTGTGGGCACTTTGCCAAAGCCCCTGCGAGATATAAGTGATCTAAATCTCTGGGAAAAATATATGACCCAAGATGAACTTGGGAAACGGGGAATATCAAGTATCTACAAAATGTTGACTACCAAGATAGAGATAGGGAAATTGAAAATAATAGAAAGCTGGGAAATAGAACTCAATCAGACTATACCCAATAAAAAGAAGAGACAGGTATTAGAATATGTCCAGGCCTCGTCGATGGATGCAAAAATAAAAGAATCTAACTATAAGTTACTAACTAAATGGTACTACGTTCCAACTAAATTGCATAGAATGAGTAGTGAGGCCTCCCCCCTATGCTGGAGAGAGTGTGGGATGGAGGGAACTCATGCCCATATATGGTGGCAATGCCCCCACATACAGGTTTACTGGTGTGAGATATTAAGACTGATTAAAAAAATTAGTGGATATGAGATAAGATATGACCCATGGGAATGTCTGTTTCACACCACGAGTTTGTCCAGGAAAAAGTATAGAGGTACCTTGGTCCCGTTCCTGTTGAACGGAGCCAAGGCACTAATACCTAGGAACTGGAGGGAAAAAAGAGCACCCTCGACAGGAGAATGGCTCCAAGAAATTGATAGAATTAAAGTGATGGAGGAACTGTGGGCCTTCCATGTAGAGGACGGGCCAAGATTTGAGGCGATTTGGAAGGGATGGAGGGACTTTAGGACCGGGGGATGTGAGGAGGGAGAGGGGGGAGGAGGGAGTCGGGGGGATTAGAGGAGACCGCTAGCTAGGACTTCCTCCCCCTCCTGTGTTTTTTTTTTTTTTTTTTTTTTTGTGTGTGGGGGGGTTTCGATTCTAAAATGTGGGTAAGGTTCACAATAAGGGGAAATTATAGACCCCATAATAGATTGTCTTGTCTCTGTTTATTCTTTATTTTTTTTTCATAATATAGGGGAAATTGCTTATTCCCCTTCTGATTTTGTAGTTGTTATTATTTTTTATTTATTTAGTGTAATTATTTTTTCTTTATCTTGTACACAGAACCACACTTATAACAAGGGGAATTAACCCCATGCTATATATAATATTTTAGATAGGCCTAATGTTTGTTTTTTCTCTGTCTTCACTACACGGGGAACCTTAAAAATTTTTTCCCCTTTTTTTTTTTTGGGCTCACTGAAGTAAATTCACAATTAGGGGAAATAACCCCCACACTCTATATAGATTCCCCACAGATTTATTGACTCTTTATTTATTTATTCTCCCTTTTTTTTTTTTTTTTTTTTTTTTTTTTTTTGCTCACCGAAGTAAATACACAATTATGGGAAATAATCCCTATACTTTATATAGACTTTCTACAGATTTACTGCCTTTTTTTTTTTTTTTTTTTTTTTTTTTTGTCTATTGCTCACTGAAGTAAATTCACAATTAGGGGAAATGATCCCCACACTCTATATAGATTTCTCACAGATTTATTGTTTTTTCTTATTTATTTATTCTTCTTACTTATTTATCTATTTCTTCTTTTCTCTTCACAATTTGGGGGAAAGTTTCCTTTTTTCCCCATTTTATTATTCAGCACTTGATAAAAAATCTTTTTTTTATTTTTATTTTTTTATTTTTTTCCCTTTCCACCCCCTCTCCCCCCCCCCCTCTTCCCTCGCTCTCCCTCCCTTTTCCCCCCGTATCTATCTTCGCCCTACCCCTAGGTATTTTCTATGGACAGGGGATGGGGAGGGACTGATCCGGTGGGAAAAGGGGGGAGGAGAAACTTAGGAGTAAGATTGGCAGAGGACCACCCAGTTTTTATACTACTTCAGGAAGGGGTATATCTTGAGACCTTGTATGTTAGTATGTATATTGATTTTATGTTGTATTTATTGTACTGTTTTGTAAAGAAATGAATAAAAGATTTATAATTATAAAAAACTCACCATGCCCATTCTGCTCACTATTACCAACCCGCTGATTTCTCTCCCTTCTCTACATAAATTATTATCTTCCTTTGGTGCCATCTCAGGTTATAAGGTTAACACTTCCAAAACCGAAGCGCTCCCCATACATATCCCGCCCGCATTGCTGTCTCAACTTAAGGGATCATATCCCTACAGGTGGTGTACTGAGTCCCTTAAATACCTGGGTATTCTCCTTACTCCCTCCTATTCTTCTCTTTATTCTGTTAATTTTCCCTCCTTGGTTTTAGACATTAATAAATCTCTGCTGACCTGGACAAAATATCCTCTCTCCCTTCTTGGTAGAATTAACGTTTTGAAAATGTCCGTCCTACCCAGATTGCTTTACCACTTTGAAACGCTACCGGTCGCTATACCTTCTCCCCAGCTGAAAGCGCTTCGACGGAGTTTCTTAAGGTTTATATGGGGCGGCGGGGCTCATCGTATAGCAAGCTCGGTGGTATTTGCTCCCACATGTAGGGGTGGTCTGGGAGCCCCGGATATTGTTAAATATTATTATGCCTCACACTTGAGAGCGGTTGTCTCTTGGTCCTCTCTACATGCTCCAAATCAATGGGCCGCCATTGAAAAGGGGGTGCTGTATCCGGCCCACCCTTGCTCATTGATCTGGGGCGCCCCTTTATCCCTAGATCCTATTTTTAAGCGTCAATGTACGGCCCCAATGGTTTTCACTTTAGCTATCTGGCATAAATGTCTCAAAAGCCACTCCCTTGCCTCACCCTGCCCTCCATTGGCGAATGTTTTGTTTAACCCAGTTATACCTGATAGCATCTCATTGGGTAGGATATCTCCGTGGCTCGACGTACCTTTATTTCAACTCCGAAATTTAGTTCATCCTGTCACACGGAGATTGTATAGCTTTGATATTTTACGCAAAAAATTCAATATACCCAACCACCTTTTTTACTTTTACCTGCAGGTGAGACATTTCTTTCAATCCAAATCTTCTAACCTGACTCTCGATAAACCGACGGCTTTTGAATTTTTATGCGCCCAGGGCCCCCATCAATTACACCTAATATCTTCTATTCACCGTATCCTCCATGGGTCAATCCCTCTTTCTGAAACCACACACCTTTACATGAGAAAGTGGTCCCACCTATTGGGGAAGCCTATTACGGTCCAAACCTGGGACAAGATTTGGTCTTCTACCTTTAAATCCTCTAAATGTGTGATCCATCGGGAAACGTCTATTAAAATTCTCATGTTTTGGTATAAAACTCCTGATGTAATTCACACATACGTTCCCTCAGTTCTACCACATTGTTGGCATTGTGGAAATGAGATTGGCTCTTTGTTTCATATTTTTTGGGGATGTTCCCTGGTTCAACCTTTTTGGCGGGAGGTGAGGGTGCTGGTACAGGAGGTGATAGAAGTTTCTCTCCCATTTGATCCATCAAACTTTCTTTTGGGCCTCCCATTCCCAGGTCTAACCAAAAAAGCTAACCGCTTGGCCGCCTACATTTTGTTGGCCGCCAAGAGGCTCATACCGTTGTGTTGGTTATCTAGTGCCCCGCCTCCATGGCCCAGATTTCTCCACCTGGTGGCTGAAATCCGGAGGATGGAATATTTGACGGCCTCTGTTAACGACTCCATACCACAATTTGAAAAAGTCTGGGAACCTTGGGATCTCTCGAGATACGGGACCCCTGTGTCACTGCCCTCACCTTAGTATATGCTTCCCCCGTGTGTTTTTTTTTTTTTTTTTTCTTTTCTGTTTGTACCTCTAATGTATTCCTGAGAGTTGTTTTATATGATCCTGTAGCTTCATGCAGATCATTTCTGTGCTCTGCGTTCCTGGACACTATGTATATGTCATTTACTTTCATGTTCTTTTTTTTTTTCTCGCTCTTTGTACAATTCTGTATCATCATTGTGTTGAACGTTTCAATACTTTGATACTGTGATGTCTTACTTGTTTTATTATAACCCAATAAAAATACAATTTAAAAAAAAAAAAAAAACTCACCATGCCTCTTTCTAAATACTTTGGAATGTCTTCTTTCCAAAAAGGGGTAATTTGGGGGGTATTTTTACTTTTCTGGCATGTTAGGGTCTCGAGAAATAGGCCGTCAGTACTTCATGTGTGATAAATTTTCAGATACCATAGTTTGTGGATGCTATAACTTTCACAAAGACCAAAAAATATCCACCAATTTGTACTTATTTTTACCAAAGATATGTAGCAGTATAAATTTTAGCCAAAATTTATGAAGACAAATTACAAATTTGCTAAATTGTATAACAGAAACAAAGAAAAAAATCATTTTTTTACAGAATTTTCAGTCTTTTTTTTTATAGCGCAAAAAATAAAAAATCCAACGGTGATTAAATACCACAAAAAGAAAGCTCCATTTGTGGGGAAAAAAGGACAAAAATTTCATTTGGGTACAGTGTTGTATGACTGAGTAATTGTCATTCAAAATGTGAGAGCACCGAAAGCTGAAAATTGGTCTGGTTATTAAGGGGGTTTAAGGGCCAGATCCACAAACAGCGGCGCACATTAAGTTAATCAAAACTTATGTCATTTAAGTTACGGCGCCCTAATTTTGTGTCATAAGTGCCGTATCCACAGCGCATTTGCGTCCAAAATTGCGCAAGTGTAACTTAAATTCCGAGACGTAAGGCGGGGTTATTGCAAGTGGGAAGGAAGTGGGCGTGCTTCATTGTAATGAGCCGTGACCCCATGCAAATGAAGGGCCGGCCGTACTGCGCATGCGCGCACAAATCTGCTCCT
Organism: Rana temporaria; assembly: GCF_905171775.1. Lineage (NCBI taxonomy): Eukaryota > Metazoa > Chordata > Amphibia > Anura > Ranidae > Rana > Rana temporaria. The sequence goes on along the minus strand of NC_053499.1, from coordinate 82,678,725 downwards.
CGCTGGGCATGTGCAGAACTTTGCTCGGCGCAATCAGTGAGATAGAAAAAAGGCCAAGCGTACTTAGTTTGAGGATCGCCCTGTGTATAAATAGCCCCAGACAAACACACTTCCCTTGCAAATGTATATCCCTGTGTTACCCTTCCTAGACCAAGTTGCTTCTGCTCTGTCGTTTGTTGGTGTGTGTTGGTGAGTTCTGTGTGAGATAAAAGTTTTGGAGGAGTAGTAGAGTGTATTTTCTGATTGTTTTTTTTTCTGAGTGTATTTTCTGTTTGTTTTTTGCGTGTTTGTTTTTGAATTTGTAGTAGCTGTCTGCTTGTGTGTTTTGATTTTTGTTTGTTGTGTGAGTATTTTTGTTTGTTTGTTGTGTGAGTATTTTTGTTTGTTTGTTGTGTTTGTTTTTTGTTGGTGCTGAGTGGTGGGTGTGATGGCACCGAAGCGTAGGAAGCTTAATTTTTATACCATTGAGAAGCAGATACTTGCTCGGGCCATCATCCAATATGGGCGTTATTTACATGGCCCTGAGAACCGGAACACCGGCCCAGAGGAAGGCGATCATCCAAAAAATTACGGATCAGATCAATGCGGCGGGGGGGGGGGGGGGCGAGGACCCCCGGTGGCATACAAAAGAAGATCAACGATCTTAAGAGCATGGTCTGTGACAAGATGGCCAAAATCAATGCCCATGCCACGGGCACTGGAGGAGGCGGACCCTGCCCCATCAGGCTGAGTGAGGAGGAATGGGCAGTGGCCTGGTGTTTCCACCCACAGCAGGTGGTGGGCCTGCATGGCTATCAATCAGATGTTCCTGTGAGGACAGGTAAAGTTTTTTCTATCTGGTGATTAGCATGTGTGGGTGGGGGAAGGGAATATGTGCCAAGTGTGTGGATCCTCCAACCTGTGATTGTTTTGTGTCCTTCACAGATGGCCAGGAGATTGCTGGCCCACCAGGCCAGGAGGTTGCTGGGCCATCAGGCCAGGAGATTTCTGGCCCATCAGGCCAGGCTGCTGCACCATCCCCTGGACAACAGGCTGCTGAGGAGTCCCAAGAAGGGCAGGATTCCCCAGGGGAGGGGAGTGGCCACACCTCCCCTCATGAGGAGGTTGAGGGGGAGGAGGAGGAGGGGGTGGAGGCTGAAGATATGGAGATTGGCAGGGAAGTCCTTTTGGCCTCAGATTTGTTTACCCCTGAGGTTACCCCTGAGGCTGGCAGCAGTCAGGCCACCATTAGGGGTAGCCCCTCCCACTCCTCCCCCAACAGGCTTCAACCCAAAAGGGTCTCTCTCTCCCCTCCTCCCAGGCCACAAGACACGTCTGCAGGCAGGATGGCGACCCAGGAGACCAGGGGGGTGGCCGAGCGTCTGCCGGCCAATCTGCAGAGGGACAATGCCCGGCAGACCCGCCATCTGGCTCAGATCAAAGAGACTCTGAGCCAGATGGAGACAAGCCTGGGTTCAATTAAGGAGGCAATCACTGATGGGGCCACAAACTCCTTGGCGGTCATCACATGCTTGTGTGACCTGCAGACCGCCACAACAGGCGTGGCCCAGGAGGTGACTGCCCTGACCCAGGCTGTCCAGGACAATACCCGGGCTGGCCAGGCCAATACGGCTGCCCTCGCAATCTGTCTGACCAGGATAGCAGTGGCCTTGGAGGGCAGGCCAGCAGGAGGACAGTCACCAGGGGAGGCTCCTCCTTCCCGTGCTCACCCACCCCCCCAGGATGATCCTCCTTCCCCTGCTCACACCCCCCATGATGATCCTCCTTCCCCTGCTCACACCCCCCCCCAGGAGGCTCCTCTGGTTGGCCGTGGCCGTGCCCGTGGGCGGCCCAGGCGTAGCTCACGCCTCCGCCGTTAATTTTGCAGGGTACTTTTGTTTTTTTATTTTTATGATTTTGTTTTGTATACTGTATTTATGATTTGTTTCATGTGTGTGAATGATGTGTGAATGTGGGGGGTGGCATTCCTGATTAAATAAGGGGTGTCACCCTCAGTTTTGGTGGAGTAGGGATCCCCAGGACCAGGGAGAAGTGATCCCAGGTCCATGAATGGTGTATGAATGCACAGTGACATAATTGGAGCCGTGGCGGGGCGTTACTGCTCCCAAGAACCATTGGGGGGGTACTTGGATCTAATCCAATTAGATGTGCATGTGATGTGTCTGTGCTAGGGACCACAGTGGGTGTGCATGCATGCATTCTCATTGTGACATAATTAATGTGTGTGTTTACTGTGCAAAGATGCCTTCTGCAAGGCGTCTCCTGGCTGCTGTGCCCTCAGCAGACCGGGTAGAGTTGGTTGGGGGGGGATTGTCTGGTTCGGGGGTCAGGTCATCACATATGTCAATCTCCAGGCCCCTTCTCACTGCGAAGTTGTGCAGAATGCAACATGCACCTATGATCTGGCACACAAAGTCTGGGGAATACAGCAGGGTACCCCCAGACTTATCCAGGCATCGGAAACGGGACTTCAGGAGGCCAAATGTGCGTTCCACCACTCCACGGGTGCGTATGTGTGCAGCATTGTGGTTTTGCTCTCCTGGGGTTTGGGGGTTCCGGTATGGAGTCATAAGATGGGGTCCCAGTGCATATGCAGAGTCACCTGGAAGGGAAAAGACAGAAGGATGTTAGTCATGCATGTGCACCTCGTGATGTCTGCATTATGGGGGGGCAGTCATACCTGACACCCATGTCACTCACCAACCAGCCAGCTGTCCCCATACACGTTCTGTTCCAATTCTCTGGAGATGTTGCTGTGACGGAATATGTAGCTGTCATGGCTGGATCCTGGGAATTTGGCACAGACGTGCCATATGAGGTATTGGGCATCAACTATCACCTGGACATTGATTGAATGCCAGTGCTTCCTATTTCGGTACATGTGCTCTGTCTCATGGGGGGGCTGTAGTGCCACATGTGTGCAATCAATGGTGCGTGGGAATCTGGCAATTTGGTAAAAATCGGTCACTGTGTTCATTCGCTGGACCTCCTGGGAGGGTTTGATGAATTGATTGGCCATGCGTCTGAGGATTGCAGGGACAACCTGGTGCACACATCTGCTCATGGAGGATTGTGCCATCCCAGCCACACGTCCACTTGTGCGCTGAAAAGAGCCAGTGGCCAGGAAATGCAGTGTTGCCATTACCTTGATCAGTGGCTGCACTGCATGTGAGCGTTGTGTTGGGCTGGTGAGATCATCCTGCAGGATTGTGGTTAATTCCAGGATGGCTTCACTGTTGAATCTGAAGTTGCGATACACCTCAGAAGCAGTCATGCCAAAGACATCTAGGCGTCTGCGGTATACCCTCTCCTGTGCCCTCCTCCTCCTCCGTTCCCTCCTCCTTCTTAGCACGTCTAAAGTCACTAGTGCAGTTATGATCATGGATGGCCCTGGCATGTTGGCAGACAGATTGTAGTCCAGCAAGTGTGTGTGCTCAGCTCTTCCTTAATGGTGTTGCTGTAGCTGACCTTTACACGGCAGGTGTAAAATTAGGGCTGCTTTTATAAAGTGTAACTTCCCGCCGGGAAACTAACAGAAGCGCACAGGGCGTAATCTACGGCGCACACACTTAATTTTGTGGATCGCCTTATCTCCCTCATTTGCATCTTTGCCTATCAAAACAGCGGCGTGTTCAGCGTATTTTGCGCTCAAAGAAGCGCTGGTGTAATTTTTTTAGGTAGGACGAAAAAAACAGGTTTTCAGGCGTAACTCGTTTTGAGGATCAGGCGCAAAAATATGCGCGGCGCAAATTTCAATTACGCCGTGCATCTCGAGTTAAGTCGGCGCATCTGCTTTGTGGATCTGGCCCTAAGTGCAGATAAAGGTTGTATCCAATATAACAGTGCAATTATGTGAATGCTAAAAATGGACCAAACTTCATGCAATTATATGTGAAGTAATATCAAATAAATGTCCTTGATAATTGAAAAATTTCCAAATAACATGCAGAAAAAAAAGTGTTGAAAAATTATGATTCAAGTCCATAAGCTTCCAAAGTGTGTAGTGACACAGATAATCCACCGCAAACACTACCAGATGTTCCACTCAGAGTGACCACCGCTCCCACCAGCCTCTCACCTCTATTGGCTTAATTACAAGCCTTCCAGTAAAGCACAGCAGCAGCTCAAAATCCAGCTCACTGGGTATCTTACTGCTCGATCACTTGCAGGAATCCAGGTAGAAACTGCTTAATGGCTCACAGTGAGAGGTCACGGTCCCCAGTGCAAAATAAAAGAACAATAATAGGCTCCATAGTGCAGTAACTTAAAACAACACGATTTATTTTAAAGCATATGCACTCACAGTTAAGCAGACAATATAACAGCATGCAGACAAGGTCCTCCGCTCTCGGCCACGGCTCTCCTCCTTCCTCAAGCGTTACGTGGCTGTACACGCCACTTAATCATAGGATAGGGAGCCGCTGGTATGGAGGTGACTTAGCGCGGCAGTATATATATCGAGACTATTTGAGCAACAAGACAGCGAGCATAATAATAATAATACATAATTTAACACCATTGTGCCAATAACATAGCTCATATTCGGAATAAAAGCATTCATTAAATGTTTAATAATAAAACGGAAAACTACAGATTGCTCCCTCTGGTGGTGAACTAATATAATAGCTTAAGATAAAATGAAAATAAAAACGTCCATTCCAGCTCACAGACAAATGGTATAAGGCCCCCTCTTCTGGATGCTGGAAAAAACACATGAGAGAGAATTTTTTTTTTTTTATAATGGCATGGCCACATCAATACAAATATGGTGGCCAATTAAATAGAATAATGGACGGAAATGGAACATAGATTATAGGTGTAACATAGCTTCAGGATAAGCAAAGGCATTAATCCACTGGAATATAGGAAGGATAAATAATAAGGGCCAGGCCGCAAGTAAATGAGAATAGCTTCAGGATAAGCAATACTAAGGCATTAGTCCACTAATAATGTGAGAGAATGTAAAAGGAGGGATCAATAATTTGTGCCCGCCTTCATGGGCTTGTGGCAGCCCCCCCCTCTCTTTCTCCTATAAGGTCATTCCCGCATTTTATTAATAAGTATTAATGTTGAGTAATGTGTTACTGTCTCTTTAAGAATTTGAAGGGATCGTATGGACCAATAGGAAGTGGTGGATTTTTCCAGAAGGATTGGTACCCTATATATAGGGGTGCTCTGAGGTAATTCACCTCAGACTAGTTTATCAAGCAGAGTTTTAAGGAGCTATTTTGCTTACCTGCTTGAAATGAAGACCCTCCTGAGGCAACTATTAGAGAAGGCCGAGAGTGGAGGAGGAGATGAATGGCTCTGCAAGTGCCTTGCTCTCGCTGAAGGAGAGGATGTCATGTCTTCCCCGGACGTGGCTGTGGAACAAGCTGAAGAGGTTCCTGGGGTTTCGTCCCAGGAGCCGTCTGGAGCGGTGGTGTCGGCGTGACCCAAGAGAGGGAGAAGCAAGCCGCCTGAGAGGTCAAGTGAAGCAGCGGCGTCTGCAGGGAGAGCTCCGAAGAGCCCTGCGGCGGGCGGACAAAAGAAGAAACAGAAGAGCGTGGGGGAGCAGGAGGCCGGTCGGGCGCCCGGAGGTCGAGGGGAGTCGGGAGCGGTGAGTCAGAGGGCGACAGCTCAGCACAGCACACCAGCACGGAGCAATGTAGGTAGCGCTGTGAGCTTCCAGGCCGCGCACATCCCCTGGGCGGGCCGTTAGTGAAGATGGCGAAGAGAGGGTTGCTAGGCAACCAGTTGTTAAACTTTCAACTTCAGTCAGAGCTGGAGAATCGCAGTATAGCGCTGCCGCTGGAGGCAGTGGGAACTGCCAGAACACAGCTATTCAGAACAATAGTATGGCTCAGTCAATTTCACAGGTGGCTAGTAGTGTGAATTCCACTGTGAGTACAGGTGAGTCAGTGAATAATAATGTATTAATTGACTTGGTAAATTCTTTGACTGCGCTAGTACAGTCAGTAGTGCAAAAGAATGTGTCCACAGCTGCAGTTCCAGTCAATGTGAATACAGAATTGGCTGGGAATGTAGATGTTAACGATACTAATGGACATTCTGCATTAGTTAATTCTGGCGGGCATCCCATTGCTGCTTATAATACAGTTCCTGAAGTTCTATTTAAGGAGGTGATGCCGTGTGATGTGTCGCCTTTGGATTTCCACTTACCCATGGCTACAAAAGAAAAAATTTGGAATGGGGAGTTTGTTGATGTAATGTCACTCCTCCCTAATTTCAAAGAATTTAATAGCCGCCAGGAAAAGAAATTTGATGACAAGCATAGTGAAAGCAAATCCGTGCCAAGATCCTTTTTTAATTGGCTTCAAGGTTTCTGTATTTTTTCAAGCGTTTTAGCGGAAAAAAAATCTGAATTGTGTTGCGGTTTGTTTCAGCATGTGGAACATGTGCTGGAGGCTTATCGCAACTTTGGTGGTATGGGGTGGTATCAATATGACAAATCTTTTCATCATAAATTGGTGGTTCACCCGTCTCTTAAATTTGGGATGAAAGATGTCAGCCTCTGGCTAAATTTGATCACACCTCAAAAGCCGCCTTCAGCTAGACAAACGGTAGTGAGCAATGTAGGGAGTGCTTACAAAAAGGGAACCTGTTTCTCTTATAACAAATCTCAGTGTCGTTGGAACACCTTGTGCAGGTACAGGCACGAGTGCTCTTTCTGCATGGGGTCACATCCGGTTGTGAAATGTTATAAAAGGAACTCATCCTTTCAGTCTCAAAGAGAGCATGCTGTCAAGGGCACGAACACCAGTGAAACTGGAAAATATGCTCCAGTGGCTGGGCAGGTACCCAAACAAAACGAAAGCTGAACTTCTTATGAGGGGGTTTCATTATGGCTTTCCTCTTCCTGCGTTTGAAGGTAAAGGTTGTGTGGTAGTTAAGAATTTAAAATCAGTGGATAAATCCCCTGAGGTGGTTTGAAAAAAACTACAGTGTGAGATGGATGAAGGCGGGATAGCAGGCCCCTTTTCGCCCCCCCCTTTTTAAATTTCAGAACATCTCCTTTAGGATTAGTTCCAAAGAGGGAGCCAAACTCGTTTAGACTAATCCACCATTTGTCTTTTCCGTTTGGGGAATCGCTAAATGATGAGATAGATGTCTCGGTGTGTTCGGTATCTTATTCATCCTTTGACGAGGCAGTTCGGAAAATTAGAGAGGTGGGCCCTGGCGCTTTGTTAGCCAAGGCCGACATCAAGTCTGCGTTTCGGCTTTTGCCAATTGCCCCAGAGGCGTTTAATTCTTTAGGATTTTTCTTTGACGGTTTTTATTTTTTCGACAAATGCCTACCGATGGGCTGTTCGCTTTCGTGCGCCTACTTCAAGGATTTCTCTTCTTTTGTTCACTGGGTTCTGGCAGTACAGACTAATTGGTCAGGTATTGTTCATTATCTAGACGATTTTTTATTTATTGGACCAAAAGATTTGGATCTTTGTCATCATCTGCTTGATAGTTTTTTCAAATTAGCAGAGTTTTTCGGGATTCCGTTAGCGGCGGAAAAAAACGTGTTTCCATGCACTTCGATCGAATTTTTAGGTATACTGTTAGATACATTGTTGTCAGAATTCCGGCTTCCTATACAAAAAATTATTAGATTGCAGAACATGATTCAAACATTTTTAAGGAAAAAGAAAGTCACCTTGAGAGAAATGCAGTCTCTGTTGGGTCTGCTGGCCTTTACATCCAGGGTTATGCCAGTGGGAAAGATTTTTTCCAGGCGGCTCTACCTTTCGACAGCTGGACTAAAATCTCCTTTTTCGCACGTCCGATTAACGGAGTCTTTAAAGGAGGATTTGGTGGTATGGGCAAGATTTTTGGACGAGTATAACGGGCGTTTGTTTTTTCAAGAGAAATTTATTTTTGCGGAAGATTTTTGCCTTTTTACAGATGCCGCCGGTTCCAAAGGCTTTGCTGCCATATGGAGAGATCACTGGTGTTGCGGGGCGTGGCCGGAAGCGTGGATTCTGAGGGAGTTGACAAAAAACATTGTCCTCCTGGAATTGTTTCCAGTCGTGGCAGCTATCGAGATTTGGGGGAGGTTTTTTGTAAATAAGCGCATTATTGTTAGAACAGATAATAAGGGTGTGCTTTTTGCAGTAAATTTCCTTTCCTCCAAATCTTTACCGGTTATAAAATTGTTGCGGCATCTGGTTTTTCTTTGCCTTAAACGTAACATTTGGTTGAAAGCGCATTTTACTCCTGGTAAGGATAACAATTTAGCAGATGCACTTTCTCGTTTTCAGATGCTGCTTTTTCGGCAGTTGCTTCCCACGGCGGACGCAGAAAGTCACCCGTGTCCAGGGCTTCTCTGGGATTTAATTTAAATTCAGTTTCCCAGGCTATTAAGTCTTCTGTAGCTCATAAAACCTGGTGTGAATACTCTAGAGCTTGGAAGAAGTGGGAAATGTTTTGCAACGAGAACAGATTTTATGATCTATTTCCAGAAGAGGAGCATGTTTTGTTATTTTTGGAAACATTAATGCTTGGGAGTTTTTCTCCAAGTCATATTGTTAAACTGTTGGCAGGGGTATCTTTTTTCTGTCGTTTGCAGCACATGCCGTCTTGCAATAGTTATTTTTTAGTGAGACAGGCGTTAAAAGGCTACAGAAGACAGAAGGCAATTCCTGATGATAGGAGGCCCATATCTTTAGAGATGCTGGAAAGGCTGTGCGGAGTTACGAATTCCGTGTGTTTTTCAGTTTTTGAAGCATTACTTTTTAGGGCCGTTTTTGTTCTTTTCTTTTTTGGGGCATTCCGAATTTCGGAGTTGATTCCTTACAACAGGTATAGTTTAGGGGGTTTAATGTGGGATCAAATTGTTTTTGAGGAGAATTTGCTTAAAATTTTAGTCAGCAGGTCAAAGACAGATCAGCTGGGGAAAGGGCGTTGGGTGATTATTCACCCTTCGGCCAGACACAATGTTTGCCCGTTATTCATCTTGATGGAATATATGGCAGTTCGCCCTTTTGCAACTGGTCATCTTTTTATTCATATTGAAGGGACCCCTCTTACCAATTTTCAGTTTTCTGCTGTTTTTAAGAAATGCATTAATGTTATGGGTTTGAGTAAGTTTAAATTCACCCCCCATTCGTTTCGGATTGGGGCAGCATCTGTTGCAGCGGAGAATGGAATGAAGTCGGAGGACATCCAGAAGTTGGGTAGGTGGGATTCCAACTGCTTTAAGAGGTACATTCGTCCTAATTTGTTTATCTGATTTATTATTTAGGGTCCAGAAAGTGTACATGGATCATTGGTCACTCGTACATTTATTGGGCGAGAAAGAGAGCTGCACAACGAGTTTACACCGAAAATTTATCTCTGCCGCAAGAGGCTTTCTTAGTCCTGTGGAAAAGAATCAGAGGTCTTCGATGGGCTAACCTTTATAGTTTGCTAGTAAATTTATTGAGCGTTTGGCCGTTGCCAAATGTTTTGATTATTCACTTAGGCGGGAATGACCTGTGTACATTTAGAAAATTGGATCTGATTTTTCAAATAAAAAGCGACATTCAGAGATTTAAATTAATTTCTCCCTCGTCCGTAGTGTTTTTTTCTGAAATAATCCCCAGACTCTGCTGGTGTTCGACGGAACAGTTTCGTTTTCGGGAAAAGATTCGGAAGCGCATCAATCGGGCTATAGCAAAGTTTTTACCGATAGTTGGAGGTTTTGTACCGCCAGGATGGCATACATCTTTCAGACGTCGGGATAGATATATTCAATTTAGGTTTACAGAATTCGATTGAACAGGCTGTGGTGTTGGGTTAGGCTGGTTTTTTGTTTTACAAACAAACCCCCGGCTGGTGGGGATGTTTTATGTTTTAAATATTTGGTTTGGCTCGAGTTTCAAAAACTGAGCTGACATATTTACAGATTTATTGATTTTATGATATTTATTTTAAATAATAATCTTTAATATATATTTAAGAATTGTATTTTATATTTATACCAATATAGTGCCACTGCCATTAAAATTTTTGCCAAAAGTACAATTTGTGTTTGTTTTTATTTTATTTAAGGTTAAAATTAATTATTTATTTATTGGGGTTGTGGGCTGATTGCAATCCCAATAATAATGGGATTACATACTAGGGCATGAACCTCAAATGTAAATAGAATAGCAAAGAAGGATAAAAACTTCCAATATATCAGATAAATGAATATTAATGTTGACATCCTGAAATTAATTAAAATATTAAAATATTAAATATTAAAAAGGGAGGGGGTGAATTAAACTGTTAAAAATTAGAAATAAAACAGTTCAGATCAAACTCAACGTTGTGTCCATGAGGCGTCAAAGTGCATAATTCATGTATCCAACGAGACTCCGACTGACTGATCTTTTGTACCTTATTGTCTCCCCTCCAATGGGGTTTATATTTCTCTGTGCCCCATACCCTTAATGAGGAGGGGTCTCTATTATGATAATGGTCATAATGACGGGACAGGTTTGGGGAACCCATTTTTTACATTGTGTGTGTGCTCACAAAGCCTTTTCCAGAGCTCCCTTTTGGTTCTTCCTACATATTGAATATTGCATGGGCATTCTAAAATATAGACCACCTCTTCCGTCTTCCAGGAGATAAAATCTTTGATTTTTGATGTTATACTCTTTCCCTGTAAAACTAGATTTAAAAGTTTATTTTTTCTTTTTACTCTCCTTTGTATGTCTACATGTAAAGCATGTCTTACATGGGTAGTATCCTTTTTCATTGAAAAATTAAAAACTTTTTCACTCCAGGGGGTCCAATACGTTTTTTGCAATCATATCCATATAAGGTGGGAGCCCTTCTGTATGTAAACAATGTTTTTTTCTGGGAGTATAGATGCCAAATGGCGGTCAGCTTTCAAAATATGCCAATATTTCATACAGATTGTTTCAATTTGTTTGTGCTGCACACTATAATCCATTATCAAGGGTACTCCCCCAGTAAAAGTGCTGCTTCTTATGGAGTCCTGAATTAGCGTATCTCTTTCCAAAACAGCTACATCTTGTATTTTCTTCTCAATAACATCCTGTTTGTAGCCCTTCTCCACATACCTTGTACCGATGAAATCTGCCTGTTTCAGAATTACATCAGTCTTGGTGCAATTTCTTCTTAGTCTTAGGAGCTGACCATTCGGTATGTTGTCCAACCAGGGTGTGTGATGACAGCTATCCAGAGGTAGATAACTATTCCTATCAACAGTTTTAAAGTGCGTTTGTGTTATCAATTTGCCTCCTTCTTTAGTAATCTCCAAATCGAGAGTTGATTTTTTCACCACTTATCTCCCACGCAAGTTTAATGTTTTTTTCATTTGTATTCAAGTAAAAACCAAAATCAATTTAAACTCTCCCTATCCCCTGACCAAATAATTAAAACATTTATATAAAAGTAACTGTTGCGGTTTCCTATTGTATAAAACATCTGCTTCCCATTCTGCCATATATAGGTTGGCCACACTTGGAGCGTATTTTCACGCCCATTGCTATGCCACTGATTTGCTTAAAATAATCATTGCCATACCAGAAGTAGTTGTGGTCTAAACTATATTCCAGGCAGTTAGTAATGAACTTTTTTTTGTGCATTTTTGAGTTCACTCAGACCATTCAATGCCCAATTCGTTGTTTGTAAGGCTTCCTTATGATTGATAATTGTGTAAAGGGATGACACATCAGCTGTGGCCATATAGATTGAGTTGCCATCAAGTACAATGGTATCCAGTAACTGAATCAAATGTTTTGTATCCCTGAGGTACTATTCAGTTTTTTTCACTAGAGGCTGAAGGAACCAATCAATATACTCTCCAATTCTCACCCCTACTGAATTTAATCCATTGACAATTGGCCTCCTCGGGGGATCTTCTCTAGATTTATGAATTTTCGGGAGAGTATATATGACAGGAATCTTACATCCCAGGGGTTGTAGATATTTACCTTCTTTCTTATTTAAAAGACCTTTTTTGATTCCTTTTTTTTATGAGACTTGCCAGATCATCCTTGTAACAAACTATAGGGTTCCCAGGTAATTTCAAATAGGTGGTACTGTCACTCAGTTGGCGTTAAATCTCTTGTATGCTAAATTTGACTGAATGACAATAGCCCCCCTTTTGTCTGCCTGTCTCACTACTACATCCTTCCTCTCTTCCAGTTTTCTTATACCACTTTTAATGTCTCCTGGATCAAACGTTTTCTTTATCTTCATATCATGCAGGTCCTTCAGTACCATTCGTCTAAATGCTTCAATGTGTCCTTCATTACTTATTGGCAGGTTGAATACGGACTTGTTCCTCAAATTACTAAACAGGACATCCTTTTCTAAAGTTATATTTCTTACTACACCTTCACCTGGTTTATTCATCATATACTTTTTAATGTGGAGACTTCTAGCAAATTTGTTAATATCAATATTAGTGGAGTGGAACTTACTAAAGAGGAAATTAAAGTGCTTGATAAGGGCCTTAAATTTGCCCCAAAGAAAAACTTTAATAAAATTGACGCATATGTGGATATTAACAAATTTGCTAGAAGTCTTCACTGGAGTTGAGCGGACACTTGGATGTTCGGGTTCGGACCCGAACCCGGACTTTGACCCGAACCCGAACCCCATTGAAGTCAATGGGGACCCCGGATTTTTGACTACAAAAATGTCTCTAAAAAACTAAGGGAAAGGTCTGGAGGGCTGCAAATGGCAGCAAAATGTCAAGAAGAGCATGGCAAGTACTCTGGAAATAAATGTGGATAGGGAAATAACTTAAAATGGCATAAAAAAAAAATCATTTTGACCTAGGAGGACGAGGTCCATGCAGTTTTGTTCAAAATTATTCAACCCCCCAATGCTGTAAAGGGTTTTAGGGAATTTAGTGTACATTTGTAATTGTATTCAGAATGAAATCCTACAAGGACTTTTTAAAGAACCATATGCAACTAAAATGACATCAATTGGTTTTGTAATACAGTAGTAAATGTTTATTTTGTGAATTCTTCATTTACACAATTATTCAACCCCTTAAAGACTACCACTCTGAAGAACAGAGGTTCATTGAAGCGTTTTCAATCAGGTATTGAAAACAACTGTGGATGTCAGGGAGCAGCAATAAAGCCTAATAAGCACCAGGAAGACAAGAGAAGAGGTGATTACTCTTCACAGGAAGGGCAATGGCTATAAGAAGATTGCAAAGATGTTAAACATACCAAGAGACACCATAGGAAGCATCATTTGCAAATTCAAGGCAAAGGGCACTGTTGAAACGCTACCTGGTCGTGGCAGAAAGAAGATGCTGACTTTGACTGAAGCGTAGAGTGGAGAAAAGTCCCCGTGTGACTGCTGAGGAACTGAGAAAAGATTTGTCAGATGTGGGTACTGAAGTTTCTGCTCAGACAATACGGCGCACAATGCGTAATGAAGGCCTCCATGCTAGAACCCCCAGTCGCACCCCCTTGCTGTCTCCAAAGAATAAGAAAAGACGACTGCAGTATGCCAAAAGTCATGTGGACAAACCACAGAAGTTTTGGGATTGTGTTCTGTGGACTGATGAAACAAAATTAGAAGTGTTTGGGCCCATGGATCAACGCTATGTTTGGAGGAGGAAGAACAAGGCCTATGATGAAAAGAACACCTTGCCTACTGTGAAGCATGGCGGGGGGTCAATCATGCTTTGGGGCTGTTTTGCTTCTGCAGGTACAGGGAAGCTTCAGCGTGTGCAAGGTACCATGAATTCTCTTCAGTACCAGGAGATATTGGATGACAATGTGATGCAGTCCGTCACAAACCTGAGGCTTGGGAGACGTTGGACCTTTCAACAGGACAATGATCCCAAGCATACCTCCAAGTCCACTAGAGCATGGTTGCAGATTAAAGGCTGGAACATTTTGGAGTGGCCATCGCAGTCACCAGACTTAAATCCGATTGAGAACCTCTGGTGGGACTTAAAGAAAGCAGTTGCAGTGTGCAAGCCTAAGAATGTGACTGAAGGTGGAAGCGGCGGTGGAGGAGGAGGTAGCCAACACAGCAGGTTTTAGTTTTTTAAATTAGGGTAAACCCCAAAAGAGTGAGAAAGATCTAGGGTTGCTACCTCATCCCTTTTAAACCTGAACACAGAGTAATCACACAGGTTCTGTGGCTAATTTAATGTTGATAAGGCACCAAGTGAGTTTAATTAGCAGCACCTTAATCAGCCAGAGAACCTGTGTAATTAATATTTTTTTGCTTTTAAAGGGATGAGATGGCAACCCTAGAAAGATCAGAAAAAAAACAATGGCTGTGTAAGGCCGGCCCGGTGTCTATTCTGCACAAGGTACGGACAAGTCCTCTGGGATCCATGCCTGGTTCAATTTAATGAAAGTGAGCTTGTCCACATTGGCTCTGGACAGGCGGCTGCACTTGTCTGTGATAACGCCCCCTGCCGTGCTAAATACACGTTCAGACAATACACTGGCCGCAGGGCAGGCCAGCACCTCCAAGGCGTAAAGGGCAAGCTCAGGCCATGTGCCCAATTTGGAGACCCAGAAGTTTAAGGGGGCATAGCTGTCATTCAGTACGTGTAGGCGTTTGCACACATACTGCTCCACCATGTTGCTGAAATGCTGTCTCCTGCTAAAATGTTCCATATCAGCTGGTGGTGCTGTTTGTTGTGGCGTGCTGACAAAGCTTTTCCACATTTCGGCCATGCTAACTAGACATATGCACTGCCAAAAAATTCGTTTTTTTCGTTTATGTTATTTTCGTTTTTTTATTTTTTCGTAAATTCGGGAAATTTGAAAAATCGTTTTTTCCGTTTTTGTTTCATTCGTTTTTTTATTTTTTTGGGGAAATTCTGATTTTTTTTTTTTTTTTAAGTTTTTTCGTTTTTTTGCTTTTTCCTAAATTCGGGAAATTTTCGAATTTCCGAAAAAGCAAAAAACAGAAAGAACGAAAAACGAAAAAAACGAATGAAACTTAAAAAAAAATGAATTTTCGGAAATTTACGAATTTTCGAAATTTCGAGTTTTCCAATTTTTGAAATTTCGAATTTTTGACATTTCGAATTTTTCAATTTTCGAAATTTCGAATTTCGAAGTTTTCGAAAAACAAATGAAACGAAAAAAACGAATGAAAGGAAAAAAAAAAAGAATTTTCGAATTTCGAATTTTCAATTTTTCGAAATTTCGAACTTTTGACATTTCAAATTTTTCAATTTTCGAATTTTTCGAAATTTCGAGTTTTTCAGCTTTCGAATTTTTCAATTTTTCAATTTCGAATTTTTCAATTTTCAAAATTTCGTAATTCGAATTTTCGAAATTTCGTATTTTTGAAGTTTCGTATTTCGAATTTTGGAATTTTTCAATTCTCGAAATTTCGAAATACGAAAATATTCGGAAATACGAAAATATTCGGAAATACGAAATTTCTAAATTTCGAAAATTGAAAAATTCAAAATTTCGAAATTTTGAATTTTTCAATTTTCGAAATTTTGAATTTTTCAATTTTCGAAAATTGAAAAATTCAAAATTTCGAAAATTAAAAAATTCAAAATTTCGAAAATTGAAAAATTCAAAATTTCGAAAATTGAAAAATTCAAAATTTCGAAAATTGAAAAATTCAAAATTTCGAAAATTGAAAAATTCAAAATTTCGAAATTGAAAAATTCAAAATTTCGAAAATTGAAAAATTCGAAAATTGAAAAATTCAAAATGTTTCAATTTTCAAATTTTTCATTTTAGAATTTTCGAATTTTTCAATTTCGAAAATTCGAAATTCGTAAATAGGGATGAGCTGATCGTTCGACTCGAACATCGTCTGTTCGTACGTTCGACGAATTTTGAACAAAACGGGTAGTTCGAGCCAAATTCGAGTGACGCGCGTTGGCCCATAACTCACTGCGGCGTTGCGCGCTGATGATTGGTCAAGCATGCACCATGACCCTGCATGCTTGGCCAATCACAAGGCGCAAAAACGAAGAACAATAATTGGCCAAAGCCAGGGTGATTTAGTACACACCCCACACTATATAAGGCGGCCTTGTGTAGTGTGTTTCGGCTTTGTTAAAGACAAGTCAGACAGACAGTCAGTTAGAGAGAGAGAGATAGATAGAGACCTTGCAATGCGCCGGCTGCTACGCTGGTTCATGCGCCTATTTAAGGCTTCACCCGGAGTACTAATTAAGGCATGAACCAGCGCAGCGCACTAACAATAGTAAATCAGGGCTGATTTACTATTGTTAGTGCGCTGCGCTGGTTCATGCCTTAATTAGTACTCCGGGTGAAGCCTTAAATAGGCGCATGAACCAGCGTAGCAGCCGGCGCATTGCAAGTAATATGTAAAGCCGCGCCAAACTCCCTATAGAAGTCTATGGGAGAAATCAAAAGTGTTCATTTTAAAGGCTAATCTGCAAGTTTTGTCCTAAAAAGTGTTTGGGGACCTCAGTCCTGCCCCAGGGGACATGTATCAATGCTTTTTTTATTTTTTAAAACGGCCGTTTTTTCAGGAGCAGTGAATTTATTAATGCCTAAAGTGAAACAATAAAAGTGAAATATTCCTTTAAATTTCGTACTTAGGGGGGGTGTAATGTCAGCATGTGAAATAGCGCATTTTTCCCGCACTTAGAACTGTCCCTGCACAAAATGACATTCTGATGGAAAAAAAGTCATTTAAAATTCACACGCGGCTATAATGAATTGTCGGCTCTGACAATTCTCACAGGATTAATTCATAAAACAAAAAAAAATGTATGGGGGTCCCCCCAAATTAAATTACCAGGCCCTTCAGGTCTGGAATGGATATTAAGGGGAACCCCGCCGTAAAAACAAACAAAAAAAAGACGTGCGGTTCCCCACAAATATCCATACCAGGCCCTTCAGGTCTGGTGTGGATTTTAAGGGGAACTCCACCCCAAATAAAAAAAAAATGGCGTGGAGTCCCCCTAAAAATCCACACCAGACCCTTATCCGAGCACGTTAACCTGGCCGGCCGCAGAAAAGAGGGGGGACAGAGTACGCCCCCCCCTCTCCTGAACCGTACCAGGCCACATGCCCTCAACATGGGGAGGATGTCCCCATGTTAATGGGGACAAGGGCCTCATCCCCACAACCTTTGCCCGGTGGTTGTGGGGGTCTGCGGGCGGGGGGCTTATCAGAATCTGGGAGACCCCTTTAACAAAGGGGACCCCCAGATCCTGCCCCCCCCCTTATGTGAAATGGTAATGGGGTACATTGTACCTCTACCATTTCACCCCCAAAAAAATTCAAAAGTGTTAAAAATGACAGTAGCCGGTTTTTGACAAATCTTTTAATAAAATCTTCTTTTCTTCTTTCATTCGGGTTTCTTCCTCTGCTTCTTTCTTGGGTCTTCTCGTCCATATCTTGCCCGACGTGTTCTTCTATCTTCTCCGTCCGTCCTTCAGCCTTCTCGTCCACATCTTGCCCGGTGTCTTCTCCTGTCTTCTCCATCCGTCCTTCAGCCTTCTCGTCCACCTCTTTTTCTTCCCCGGACGCAGCGCTTGAATTTGAATTGGCCACTGTGTGCCGCTCCTGGGACCCGCCCCCCTCTGACGCCACAAGTAAACTCTTTAGAATGTCACGTGCATCAGAGGGGGGTGGGGTCACAGAGCGTCACACGGCGGGGAAATTCAATTTCAAGCGCGCCGTCCGGAGAAGAAGAAGCCGCCGCAGTATGCGGACGAGTTTCCAATTGAAGTTCCCGCCATGTGACGCTCATGTGACCCCGCCCCCCTCTGACGCACATATACCACACGCGGACTTTCATATGAGTTTACCTGTGGCGTCAGAGGGGGGCGGGTCCCAGGAGCGGGAACACGGCGGGATCTTCAATTTCAAGCTCAGCGCCCAGAAGATCAAGAAGATGCGGGACAAGAAGGTAGACGGACAGAGAAGAAGATGGGAGAAGACGTCGATCAAGATGTGGATGAGAAGACCCAAGAAAGAAGCAGAGGAAGAAACCCGAATGAAAGAAGAAGTAACCGCGGAAAGAAGATTTTATTAAAAGATTTGTCAAAAACCGGCTACTGTCATTTTTCACACTTTTGTCACTTTTTTGGGTGAAATGGTTAGGGGTACAATGTACCCCATTACCATTTCACATAGGAGGGGGCCGGGATCTGGGGGTCCCCTTTGTTAAAGGGGTCTTCCAGATTTTGATAAGCCCCCCGCCCGCAGACCCCCACAACCACCGGGAAAGGGTTGTGGGGATGAGGCCCTTGTCCCCATCAACATGGGGACATCCTCCCCATGTTGAGGGCATGTGGCCTGGTGCGGTTCAGGAGAGGGGGGGGCGCACTCTGCCCCCCCTCTTTTCTGCGGCCGGCCAGGTTAACGTGCTCGGATAAGGGTCTGGTGTGGATTTTTAGGGGGACTCCACGCCATTTTTTTTTTAATTTGGGGTGGAGTTCCCCTTAAAATCCACACCAGACCTGAAGGGCCTGGTATGGATATTTGGGGGGACCCCACGCCATTTTTTTTTTGGTTTTTACGGCGGGGTTCCCCTTAATATACATTCCAGACCTGAAAGGCCTGGTAATTTAATTTGGGGAGACCCCCATACATTTTTTTAGTTTTAATGAGCAATGACTGTATTCTTTATAGCCATGAGTACTTTTAAATTACTTTTTTTTTCACTTCAGAAATTACATCTTGTACAGGGACAGTTCTAAGCATGGGAAACATGCGTGTACCCCCCTCCCCCCTGTATGAAATTTAAAGGAATATTTAACTTTTATTATTTCACTTGAACCACTTCCATACCGCGCCTATTCTGGCACTTCTCTCCTCCCTGTAAAAATTATATTTATTTCAGAACCCCCACACATTATATATATAATTTTTTAGCAGACACCCTAAGGAATAAAGTGGCGGTCAAAAAAACGGTTCATGAATTAAAAAATAACAAAAAAAGTAAAGTTAGCCCAATTTTTATGGATAATGTGAAAGATGATGTTACACCGAGTAAATAGATACCTAACTTGTCACGCTTTAATATTGCACACACTCATGGAATGGCGCCAAACTTCGGGACATAAAAATATCCATAGGCGATGCTTGATTTTTTTTTTACAGGTTACCAGTTCAGAGTTACAGAGGAGGTCTAGGGCTAGAATTATTGCTCTCGCTCTAACGCACGTGTCAATACCTCACATGTGTGGTTTGAATGGTGTTTACATATGTGGGCGGGACTTACAAGCATGTTCGCTTCTGAGTGCAAGCTACTAGGGACAGGGGCGTTTTTTTTTTTTTTTTTTTACCTAATATTTTTCTTTTTGCACTTTTCTGTCCCTTTTTTTTATTTTGGATCACTTTTCTTCCTATTACAAGGAATGTAAACATCCCTTGTAATAGGACTAGTGTGTGATAGGTCCTCTTTATAAGGAGAGGCGGGGTCAATGAGGCTGGAAAGCATGGTATTGGAAAAAAAAAATAAGATCTCATGCTTTCAGCTGCAATCATATTCGTTCAGCACAGTGGTGTAGTGTATAGCACTTTGACCTAGCAGCAAAAGGGTCGCTGGTTCAAATCCCGCCCATGACACCATCTGCATGGAGTTTGCATGTTCTCCCTGTGCCTGCGTGGGTTTCCTCCCACAATATAAAAACATGCTGCAAATCGGATTCGGTCTAAATAAGCCCTAATATGCAGTAGTATATTTAGGTTTTGTGCTGCCCTTTGCCTGACTATATTTCTGCACCTCCTAATAGAAAAATGACCCACCCCTTCCTGTCAAAGCCACACCCTGTTTTTGTATGACCCGCCCAGGAATTTTCAGGGGACACACACACACTAGTTCTGGGGGGAGGGGGGCACTGCATTCCCTTAATTTGCATAGTTTTTCTCTCACTTCCTGTTTGGCTATGGGGCAGGAAGTGAAGGCAAATCTCCCCAATTGGACACAGATAATACAAAATAAACTGACAGGGCCTATAACCCTCCCTCACTCTATCCAAAATTAAAGAAAATAAAAAGTGTTGATTATAGTTCTAGTTGAAGCACACATATGAATATAAGCCATCTACATGCAGGAAATGGGACTTTGTGGTTCATGACAATCATTGTCTTTTTCACATACTATTTGCACCTTACGAATATCACAGTTATTTGTTTTTATTCATGTGTATAATTTTTTGTATTGTGAATTTTATCATTCCTGCTGGTCTGGGTTGATACACTTAAAACTCACCAGTTTATTGGTCAAGGGATCCACCCTACTGACCCTTAATATAGTGGAGTTCCTTTTTGTCACTCCCTGTGTACTCACTGTTCAATAACACTGACCTTGTTGAGTCTACATTTAATATTGCCCCACAGGGCATATTTGTTTTTATTGGCGCCGCATTTTTTCTTTATACTTTGTTTCACAGTTTTTCCATGTTGTGCTGGCAGCCTTACACATTTTTTGATTCACATTTTTGTTTTACCAACACATTGTAATATAGCGCACTATTATTTATATTTTTTATTCACTGTATCTCAGGATACAGCGTTGCTAATATGTATGAATGTGTGTGTTAGGGCCCCCCACAAACACCACCCAATGTTAACTAAAAAATTATTAATTTACAAATAAGTATTACCTGCTCATTTTTTGGGGATGTCTGCACCCCTGATAGTGACAACATTTGTGAGGTGCCTTCACCCTTTCTAATTCAAATTCATTCACTTCCTGTCACATAGCCAAACAGGAAGTGAGGGTAAATCCTTACTAATATCTTTTCTTGGGGACACAGAGATCAATCTAAATAGTTTCCCATTATGTAAATTGCACGCTAGCATTTTGCTGTGTACACCCCAAATTATTAGGGATCTTGGACTTTGGGGTCCATTTACTAAAGGCAAATCCACTTTGCACTACAAGTGGACGAGCAAGGAAGAAAACAAAACAACTTTGCTTCTACAGGATTGGATGCTAAAACCATCAGTTGCTTCCTCCCTGATTTTCAGCGACTACGCTTGTACTGCAGAGTGGCTTTGCCTTTACTAAACCCCAAACTAAATAATCATTTGGGGCAGGGATCCTCAAACTACGGCCCTCCAGCTGTTGTAGAACTACACATCCCATGAGGCCTTGTAATGCACTGACATTCACAGACATGACTAGGCATGATGGGAATTGTAGTT
Source organism: Rana temporaria (assembly GCF_905171775.1). NCBI lineage: Eukaryota > Metazoa > Chordata > Amphibia > Anura > Ranidae > Rana > Rana temporaria. Next base: position 82,657,639 of record NC_053499.1, on the reverse strand, counting down.
CCTGAACAACTGGAGGGCCGTAGTTTGAAGACCCGTGATTTGGGGTGTACACAGCAGTGCTGGAGTGTAATTTGCTTAATGGGGACACTAGTTAGATTGACCTGTGTCCCCAAGAAAAGACACTGGTAGGGTTTTAACCCCACTTCCTGTTCAGCTGTGTGACAGGAAGTGAAGCCAATTTTAAGAAAAGGGACACAAAGCTCAACCCAAAAAAAACACAAGCAGGGGTTCTAACACTCACTTGGCTTCCCTCAAACACCCACAATTAGAATAGGATTGCCTTGCGCTAGATTTAAGCACAGTGCTGTAACTCAGCACTTCAAGCCTGTCCACCAATAGGCCCCCCCCCACAGGCCATGTTTGCAGGTTTTCCTTCATCTTGCACATGTGCTTTAAAAGACAGTCTGGACAGCAATTCTTGATAAGAGAAATCCACAAAACATGTCCTGTCGGGGGTACTTGAGGGCTGAGGACCACTGCAGTAAAAAGAAAATACTTACCAGTTTGTCTTTAATTTCCTTGAGATTAAACATGGCAAACATTTCATGATTAGACACCAGGAAAGAAGCTTAGACAAAAATCACACCTAATTTGTTAGGCCCAAACCTATTTCAGCTGCAGCTGACAGTAGCATGAAAAAGTAACAAAAAACAAACTTCAAAATTTTAAAGTAATTTTTATTGGTCAACAAAACAAGGAAAGCAAAAAAGACAGACAAACAAACAAACACACAAACATAAATACATTTCAAAAATGAAAATAAACATAGGTTAACCGTCCCAACATCTTCAGAAATTTTTATCAAAATAAGGCAGCAGAGACAAATACATCAAAGTGAACATCATTTAAAAATAAACAAAAAACATTGGCAAAATAAATATGTTCCAAACCACATTTCTGTTTAGCAACATCATGCCTGCCTGCCCCTCTGAGGGCAGTTGAGGACTGATCGATCCACGCTTTTTATAACATGTGTGCTAATTTAGCAATTGAAATCACATGAACAAATTTCAGTCTCTAGTTTGGGTGAGCTTGTAAGTGCTTACACCTGGTAATAACCCACCCACGCTCTATATGAGCATCCAAGTGATTTTCACCTTTTAAAAAGAAAGGACATTTTTTTCTAAGTGTCTGAGCAGGCTCAGTTCATCTCACATGCAGGAACAAAGCTGCAATGGCTGCTGAAAGCATGAGAGCTTTTTTTTTTTTCCTGAACTCATGCTTTCCAGGCTGAAGGGGAGGTCTTAGTGAATTATTACGTAACAAAAATAAATAATAATGGGGCGTGGCTTGGAGCGCGAGCCGGATGGACGCGTGAGACCGGAGCTCCGGACAAGTGGGAACCAGAGCGGCACTTAGCAGCCCACATCAGGCCCGATTTCGCCACAAATTCCGGGAGGATATACCCGAGGACCCAGCGGTCATGACCGGGAAACGTCATGCGGCTCGGAAACCGCAACGGCTCACAGACTTTTTCGTTCCGCACGGAAGAGCCGGGAGGCAAGATGGCGCTGAGGCCTGCACGCCTGCACGATCCTCCACCCAGGGGAGACCACCTCCATCAGGTACTCGGGTAAAACTACTATTATCCCCTGATGACATGACATCTGCTCCCCCAACCCCAACCTCCCGCAGCCCAGCTAAATCCAAGCCTAGGCTTGATGATGGGGGATTCGATAGGGCCGCAGGCCTCGAGGGCAGTCAAGCCTCAGACTCTGGGGATGACACGCGGGATCTACCCGACTCCATAGTATCCTACCCCACACAGAACCAGCCAGTGATGGATACCGTCCTTAAAGACATGTTGATTTCACTGAGAAGCACATTGCAGTCAGACATGGCCTCCTGCATGCATCGCTTCAGTAAGGACATACAAGAAGTGGGCAGGAGGGTGGATCATATAGAGAACAAGATGGAGGAATATGCAACTACAATTAACGACCTGATTGATGCTAGTGAAGACAGGGATGGTGACTCAGAGTGGGTTAAAGCCAAATTAGCAGACTTAGAAGACAGGTCCAGGAGGAACAACCTGAAAATTAGAGGCATCCCTGAGTCGGTGCTACAGCCGGACCTGAATCGGTACGCCACTGACATGTTTAAGGCCCTCATACCGGATCTTGTTGATCTCGACGTTACTGTGGATAGGAATTCACCGCCTGCCTAAACCATCTCATTTACCAGAGCAAATCCCAGGGACGTGCTCCTAAGACTACACTTTTTTCATGTTAAAGAGCAACTCATGTCGGTAATGAGGAAACATGATTCTATCCCTCAACAGTACCAAGACCTGCAATTCTACGCAGATTTGTCCCAATATACCCTGCTGAAACGGCGAAACCTGAATACGGTGACCAAAGTGCTCCGCAACCATAGAATTATTTATCGCTGGGGGTACCCCACCAAGCTTTCGGTCACTAAAGATAATCGCACTTTCACGATCACGTCTTTGGACAAAGGCCTAGATTTGCTCAGAGAGTGGGGCATTCTACCCGACAACAGCGAAGGGTCCACAGCGGACCGCAATCCTCGCCGGATAGAACCAGAATGGAGGCAAGTCACAGCTAAAAATGCTAAGTCCCACACATGAGAAGGGCCAGGGCTATATCTATATTTGGGTTCCCCACACCCGGAACCGACTCAGTCTGTTCTAACTTTTCCCCCCCGTGCAAGTTGCAGTTAGCAGCGTGACGCTGCTGAAGGGAGTTACCCTTCGGTCCTATTTACTGCTGACACCGCAGTAGCACTGTTATGGTTACTACAGTTATGTTCTTTCTTTTATGTTTTTTTTGTGTTCTTCCCCACTCTCTCTGGTACGTTGTCCAGGACTTCCCCTTCCTCCTATACTGGATGCCATCTGATACACCGCAATCTACCCCACCAGAAACCACGCCAAGTGTCTCTTGGTCCTATAGGACGTCAGATCTGTCCCAACCATCTGGGCATGTGAGTACTGTGTCTACACCATTTACACCACTGTTTTTTGACCCTACCTCCATGTAGGAGAAGTTGAGAAGGGCGTTTAAGCCGGATAACTGAATCCCAACACCCACAGGCAGCGTTCTTTACTCACAAGCATCATGCCGCTTAATATTTTGTCCATGAACACTAAGGGGCTTAACCACCCAGTCAAAAGGAAATCCCTGTGGAAAGAGGGCCTCACCCACCACTGTGATATCATTTGCGCCCAGGAAACACATTTTTGTGCTAAAGCCCCACCGAAATGCACTCACGGAAGTTTCCCACATGTGTTCACAGCCAACGCCGACTCTAAAACCAAGGGAGTCCTGATTGCCATTAGAGACACGGTAGCGTTTAAACTACAGGATGTCATCAGAGACCCCTTGGGAAGATACCTGATATTGACTTGTGACATAGACAATGTCACATATACCATAGCCAGCGTATATTCCCCTAACAAACGCCAAGTACATTTTTTTTAATAAATTTATGAAAATACTTCTGAAAGTCCGGAAGGGCTCACTTATTTTATGTGGGGACTTCAACATAACCCCTGATCCAACTATGGACTCCACCACTTCCTCTGCCCGCCACCTACCGGCATTGTCCCCGTCACTTATTCAGCACAATCTGTACGACGCTTGGCGCTGTATACATGACAATGAAAAGGACTTTACTTTTTTCTCCACACCTCACTGTGTATATACAAGAATTGATCTTTTTTTGGTCGAACAAAATGTATTATTTCAGGTTAAATCGGTTAAGATCAATGAAATTTCGTGGAGTGACCATGCCTCTGTGGTGCTATCCTTAACTGATTCTGCTTCTTGTAAACGAACCCCGGTTTGGAGACTGAATGCCTTTCTTCTGCAAAGCGGGGAGGTTAAAGACAAAATCAGAACCCATTTAGCCGAATTCTTTAAGAACAATCGAGATTCGGTACAAAGTCCCTACACATTATGGAATGCCCATAAGGCATTTATGCGAGGCATATTCATTCAGGCGGGCGCAAGGTCCAAGAGGCAGAGGCAGAGGCGACTTACGGAATTGATGAACCAAATCTCAGACCTAGACAACAAAAATAAACAAAACCCTTCTAGGAACCTATCTGAGCAACTCACAAAACTTAGATACAACCTCAGACTTCTCCTATTGGAGAGCTTTGAGCGAACCTCCAAACGTCTGAAGATGACCTACTACACCTCAGGTAATAAGGCAGGGAAGTTACTGTCAAGGGCCCTTAAAGGTCATAGATACAAAACGAAAATACCTTATGTGCTACACCCCGACACTGCCCAGAAAATATTCCACCCCCAGCAAATTGCAGACGCCTTTAGCTGCTATTACGGTAAATTATACAATCTCAAAGACGATCCGTCTACCATTCAGCCTACCCCTGAGCTTATCTCTCAATTTTTAGACAAGATAAAAGTCCCTAAGCTATCCGAGGTTCAGCTAGACTCCCTTAACCTTCCCTTTAACGATAACGAACTCTCTAAAGTCATAGACTCCCTACCTCTTAATAAATCACCTGGACCGGACGGTTTTAGCAGTGAATACTACAAGGAATTTAAATCCTTGCTATCACCATACATGTTACAGCTGTTTCAGTCGTCTGCTGCCTCTGCCTCTTTCCCACCAGAAATGCTAGAAGCCCTCATAGTGGCATTGCCCAAACCCGGCAAAGAACCTACCTCACCAGCAAACTTCAGACCGATATCACTTCTCAACTTAGATATCAAAATCTATGCTAAATTACTCGCCACACGATTAATAGATATTATGCCCACACTGATCCACCCGGACCAATCGGGCTTTACGAAAAATAGACAAACATCAGATGCCACCAGACGCATGGTCAATATTGTCCACCTGGCGAAAGTGCAACAAAGGCCTTCTCTGCTCCTATCTTTGGACGCGGAGAAGGCCTTTGACAGGATTCACTGGCTATATCTGGCTAGAACTTTGGAAGCGTTTGGATTCAGCGGCAATATATTAACGGCTATCTTAGCACTGTACTCTAGGCCTTCAGCTAAAGTATATATGTCCGGTGTCTTATCAACACCTTTTGGTATAACTAATGGTACAAGACAGGGGTGCCCCCTGTCCCCTCTGATTTTCAATCTATTGATGGAACCCCTAGCTATATCAGTTAGAACACATCCTGGGATAACTGGGTTCAGGGTTGGGACAGAGGAACACTCTATCAGCCTTTTCGCTGACGATATTATCATGATTTTGACCAACGTAGACACTTCACTAGCAACCACACAAGAACTACTAGACTTATTCAATAAGGTTTCGTATTACAAAATAAATGGAAGTAAATCATATATTCTGGGCCTAGGACTAGATGATGTGCTAACTGCTAAACTTAATCGCCAGTACCCATATACTTGGAGTGCTAAGGGTATTAAATACCTGGGCATTACATTAACGGATAATACAGACAGATTAGTTGACGCAAATTACAACTCTTTTCTACATTCCCTACCATCCAAACTTAAAGAGATCTCTTGGACCGAATCCACATGGACGGGACGCCTAGCGGCCTTTAAAATGATATTACTACCCCAATTCATTTATCTTTTTAGGAACCTCCCTATACTGGTCCCTGAAAAATTCTTCTCCCTAGCCCAATCTCTAGTAAATAAGTTCCTGTGGCAGGGTCGGAGGGCAAGATGTGCCTTCCATAAGCTAGTCAAATCTAGGAATACGGGGGGAGTAGGACATGTGCTCCTTAAGGACTACTATTTGGCTGCAATTCTGGCACAATTAAGATACTGGTTCCAGAGTGGAGGTCAGGCGAGATGGATAACGCTAGAAACCGCCCAATGTCCAAACCTTAGTTTGTCTGAACTACTTTTAGCTAGCACACATATGGGTAACCTACCCCCAAATATATCCACAACCATCAGGGCAGCTCTTAAAGCCTGGGGGAAATTTAGGAAGGAACCGATAGGCGAACTTAACCTCCGTACCATACCGTTCCCCATAAATGGCCTGCAGCTACTGATCCCCAATGTCAATGTTAAACATTGGGGGGATAAGGGCATACAATCTATCGCAGACATCCGAGTTGGACCAGCAACTAAATCGTTTAGATCTCTTCAAATAGAATATGGGTTAACTCCCAGGGATCAGTACACTACCATTCAAATAGCACATCTCCTCAACAACTCCCCAGAACTTTCTGTTGACGTCCCCTGGAGAGTGTTCTTGTACCTCACTAACCCAGTGACCTCAATAAAAGGTATATCTCTATTCTACGGCCTACTGAGCCAAAAGAACCTTATGGCTAGAACGCCCTCTATAAGATCTTGGGAATGGGACCTCGCCAACAAATACGAAATATCCCAATGGCAGTCGGCTATCTCGTCAGTGTATAAGGCTACTAGATGCGCCAATTTATGGGAACTCTCCCAGAAGATTTTATTGAGGTGGTATCTGACCCCCACGAGGTTGGCGAGTTTCCAGGCCCAATCTTCCCCGCTATGCTGGCGAGCATGCGGTCATAGAGGTTCGTTGATACATATTTTGGGAAACTGTCCCAAGATATCGACATTCTGGAGCAAAGTGTTTGCACTCATAAGTGAGATCACCAATTGCGTCTATCTCCCTCGAGTGGACATGGCTATCCTATCCTTAGGCATAGACTCAATACCCATAACATATAGAGCGGTAGTTACACATATACTTTTGAGTGCTAGACTAGAACTAATGAGAAAGTGGAGGAACACAGAAGTTCCTGCCCTACAAGAGGTAGTGAGATCCACCAACCTTCACATTAACTATGAAATTATGTTCGAAACGTCACACCGTACCCATGGACATGGGATCAAGACCTGGAAACCTTGGGTAGTTTGGTATGAGACTAACGAACGCAAGTATTGAGTATGCTTGGTCATTCTATTGCTCACATCTACCCTATCTGGTAAGGTAAAATAGTGATGCATCCAGTCCTTTTTTTTTTTTTTTTTTTTTTCTTTCTCCCTCTCCCTCTCTCTCCCCTCTTCTCTCTATTTCTCCTCCTTTGGGCTGTCCTAAGCCCAATCTCCCCCCCCACCTATGTTCGTTACTACAATTCCCTCCCTTCTCCTCCTATCCCCCTGTTATGTCTGACCTATGTTCTATTTACATACGCATGTATAGCCTTTCCTTTTCTATTACTGATACAAAGAATACCCAAAGAATACTATGATGACCGCTGGCTGAGGCTGGGTTGCGGTCCGCGGGGGGGGGGGCTCCCGGCTACTGGCGCAGTATGTTCCCGGAAGGGGCGCCGCTGGTGTGGGGGCTCTCCTCGTCTGGGCTGGGCTTGGATGGGCTGGTGGTATATGTGAATCCTGTAGCACTGTGTTATACCGAAGTCATGGTTATCAGTATATAGGTTTATAGGTTTATTGATTTGATCGGTATTTAGACTCGAGACACCATATCTAATTGCGATAATGTTCATCATGTGGTTGATGTATTGTGATATGTATTCTCGGATTCATATTATGGAGTTATGCACTTAATGTATGTAATGACTGTTATATTCTTTCAAATCTTTTAATAAAAATTATTGAAGGGAAAATAAATAATAATAATTAAAATGCACCTGTCCTCCCAGTCAGAAGCGAACACGCACATTTTTTTTTCTTCAGGTTAACAGTTTAGAGTTACAGAGGAGGTCTAGTACTAAAAGTATTGCTCTCGCTCTAACGCACGCGTCAAAACCTCACGTGTGGTTTGAACAATGTTGACATATGTGGGCGGGACTTGCATAAGTCCCTTCTCTGTAGCTATAAACTGGTAACCTGGAAAAAAAAAAAGCTCGCCTATGGGGATTTTAAAGTACTGAAGTTTGGCACCATTCCATGAGTGTTTGCAATAGTAAAGCGTGACATGTTAGGTATCTATTTACTCGGTGTAACATCATCTTTCACATTATCACCAAAAATTGGGCTAACTTTAGTGTTTTGTTAATTTTTAACCACTTGAGCCCCAGACCATATTACTGGTCAATGGGCCAGTTTTTGTGATTCGGCACTGCGTTGTTTTAACTGACAATTGCACGGTCGTGCGACGTGGTTCCCAATCAAAATTGGCATCCTTATTTTTACCACAAATATTTATATTTTTTTTGGTGGTATTTGATCACCTCTGCGTTTTTTTTTTTTTTTGCTATAAACAAATATAGAGCGACATTTTTTTTTACCCAAAAAAATTTTTTTTACTGTTTGCTATAATAAATATCCCCAAAATTATCTAAAAATAATCTTATTTTCCCTCAGTTTAGGCCGATACGTATTCTTCGACATATTTTTGGTTCCAATAAATCGCAATAAGCGTTTGATTGGTTTGTGCAAAAGTTATAGCGTCTACAAAATAGTGGTTAGTTTTATGGCTTTTTTCTTTTTTTTTTTACTAGTAATGGCGGCGAACAGCTATTTTTATCGGTACTGCGACATTATGGCGGACACATTTTTGGGACCATTGGCATTTTTCTACCGACCAATGTTCTAAAAATGCATTGCTTACTATGAAAATGTCACTGGCAAGGAAAGGGGTTAACACTAGGGGCGAGGGAGGGGTTAATTATGTTCCCTGGGTGTGTTCTAACTGTAAGAGGGGGTGGGACTGACTAGGGAAAATGACAGATCGCTGTTCATACATTGTATGAACAGACGATCAGGCATTTCCCCCTGACAGGAACGGATAAAGGGGAACTCCGCACCAAATTTCAAACAAGAAACCGGCGCGGGTCCCCCTCCAGGGGTACATTAGGCTCTTCGGCTTAGTCCGGAACGTGAGGGGTTAAACCCACGCCGAAAACCAGCGTGGGGTCCGCCCCCCCAGATCCAGACCAAGCCCTTATCCCAGGCACGCAGTCTGGCTGGACAGGAATGGGGGTGGGGACGAGCGAGCGGCCCCCCCTCCTGAGCCGTACCAGACCGCATGCCCTCAACATGGGGGAGTGTGTGCTGTGGGGGAGGGGGGCACTGCCCCCCCACCCCAAAGCACTCTTGTCCCCATGTCGATAGGGACAAGAGCCTCTTACCGACAACACTGGCCGTAGGTTGTCGGGGTATGCGGGCGGGGGGCTTATCACAATCTGAGAGGCCCCTTTAATAAGGTGGCCCCCAGATTCCGGCCCCCCCACCCTATGTGAATGAGTATGGGGTACATTGTACCCCTACCCATTCACCTGGGGAAAAAAATGTAAAAAAAATAATACACCACACACATTTAAAAATACATTTATTAGTCGGCTGGGGGTCTTCTGCCGGGGCCCCCCACCACCACCCCATTGGGCCCCGGGCTTCGCCGTCTTCCACCTGGGCCCCCCACCCCATAAGGCTCTTTTGCATTCGGGGGGGGCAGGCTTCGCTGATTTCTGCCGGGGGGTACACCTACCCCCCCCGGTCTTCTGCGCCATCTTCTGCCGGAGCCCCCTTCACCATGAAGCTCCTTGCTTATGGGGGAGGGCTCTGGGCTTCGTCCATTTCTGCTGGGGGGGTGCTGTAGCCCCCCCTGAGCTGTTTTCTGCCGGAGCCCCCTTCACCAGGAGGCTCCTTGCCTATGGGGGAGGGCTCCGGGCTTCGTCGATTTCTGCTGGGGGGGGGTGCTGTAGCCCCCCGGGCTGTTTTCTGCCAGAGCCCCCTTCACCATGAGGCTCCTTGCCTATGGGGGAGGGCTCCGGGCTTCGACGATTTCTGCCGGGGGGGGTGTAGCCCCCCCCCCCCCCGGGCTGTTTTCTGCCAGAGCCCCCTTCACCAAGAGGCTCCTTGCCTATGGGGGAGGGCTCCGGGCTTCGTCATTTTCCGCTGGGGGGCGACACCCGCAGGCTTCCCGCAGGCTTCTGCGGTGCCTTCCGCTTCTGCCTGGCTCCTCCACGGAGCACAGGGCGTGTCTCCGCTGTCTTCCGCTGGAGGGCGCCACCCTCCGGGCTTCTGCGGTGCCTTCCGCTTCTGCCTGTCTCCTCCGGGAGCTCAGGGCTTGTCTCCGCTGGGTTCTCCCTTCACTTCCATTCGATGTTGACACAACGAGGTCTCACGCTGGAATGCCGTCTGAGCAGTGGGCATTGACCTATATAGGGCAATGCCACCATGTGACCTCAACCCATGTGACATCACATTCCCATCATGCCCAGGGAATGTGATGTCACATGGGTTGAGGTCACATGGTGGCATTGCCCTATATAAGTTGATGCCCGCCGCTCACACGGCATGTCAGCGCGGGACCTCGTCGTGTCAACATCGAATGGAAGAGAAGGGAGAACACAGCGGAAAGAAAGCCCTGTGCTCCCGGAGGGGACAGGCAGAAGAGGGAACAGAGAAGAAAGAAGCGGAAAGAAAGCCCTGGCTCCGCGGGGGAGCCAGGCAGAAGAGGGAACAGAGAAGACAGCAGAAAGAAAGCCCTGGGCTCCCGGAGGAGACAGGCAGAAGAGGGAACAGAGAAGAAAGAAGCGGAAAGAAAGCCCTGGCTCCGCGGGGGAGCCAGGCAGAAGAGGGGACAGAGAAGACAGCAGAAAGAAAGCCCTGGGCTCCCAGAGGAGACAGGCAGAAGATGGAAGAAAGCCCTGGCTCCGCGGGGGAGACAGGCAGAAGAGGGAACGCCAAGACAGCAGAGAAAAGACCGGGGAGTTGGCGCACCCCCGGCAGAAGACGAACAAGACCAGAGCCCTGGCGGAAGGCACCGGAAAGACCGGGGGATAGGCGCCATCCCCCGGCAGAAGTCGCCAAAGTCCGGAAGCCCCCCCAATGAAAAAGAGCTTAAATGGGTTGGGGCCCCCGGCGGGAGGCTCCGGAGAGGACCGAGGGATGGCGGAAGATCGGGAGAGAAGAAACCCCCCCTTCGGAAAGAGCTAAAGAAGAAAGGGGGGGCCCCGGAGCTGATTAATAAATTATTTTATTCTATGTGGTGTGTTTTTTACTTTACATTTTCCCCCAGGTGAATGGGTAGGGGTACGATGTACCCCATACTCATTCACATAGGGTGGGGGGCCAGCATCTGGGGGCCACCTTATTAAAGGGGGCTCGCAGATTCCGATTAGCCCCCGCCCGCATACCCCGACAACCAATGGCAAGGGTTGTCGGGAAGAGGCTCTTGTCCCTATCGACATGGGGACAAGAGTGCTGTGGGGTGGGGGGGCAGTGCCCCCTCCCCCACAGCACACACTCCCCCATGTTGAGGGCATGCGGTCTGGTACGGCTCAGGAGGGGGGGGGGGGCGCTCGCTCGTCCCCACCCCCATTCCTGTCCGGGCCAGACTGCATGCCTGGGATGAGGGCTTGGTTTGGATCTGGGGGGGAACCCCGCGCCGAGCGGCGAGCCTAAGAGCCTAATGTACCCATGGAATTTCAAGTTTGAAATTTGGCGCGGAGTTCCCCTTCATGGTCAGCACATGCTGAAAACCGTTCGGAGATTCCCGTGCGCCGCGTCACGCAGCGCAATCACGGGTACGCCGCTTGGTATTTATCAAGATTTTCTCGGTGTACTGACAAGGCGCACGGGAAGCTCCGAAATTTCCCTGTACGCATGCCCAGTATGCAAATGAACCTCCCGAGGTTCAGGCGCACTGTGTAAGCGTACAGGGATCAGTTTCCAAAAAACACTTTCACTTTCAATTCGACTCGCCAAACACATTCAAACACATGTCACTTCACTTCCCCTGCATCACCCCACCTCCCCCCTTAATAATCTCCCGCCCGAATCCCCGATATTTACATTTCAATGTGCCGTGCGCCAGGTTATAGTGGTGCACAATGTGCCCTCTCCTGGGCGCACTGAGCACTTTAGTAACTAAGGAAATACACTGCACTAGCAGCGTATTTCTTTAGTAAATGTCAAAACGGCTGCTACTCCTGCTTTTGCTCCATGAGTCATGGAGTAAAGGCTTGGTAAATCAGCCCCACAGTGTATTTTCTACTAGACAGACAGACAGACAGACAGACAGACAGACAGATCAGGAAGGCTAGTCAGTATAGTGAAATTTGCAGTGTGTAGAGAATATATATACATCCCTAGGAGTTGTACATATATTTATACACTGTATAGCTTAGCTAGATCAGCTATTCCTATTGTTAGGCAATTTCTTTGTGCTAGCTGCAGTGCTCTAACATGTTGAATTGCCTGCAAGCATCTTATTTTTAACTGAAACATAGTACTCAGTGTTAGTGGACGTGTGCTATTTAATTGCACACATACACGCAGTTGCTGTTACTGCATGACATGTGTGCTATATAATTGCACATACACGCATTAGCTGTTACTGCATGTGTGTTATTTATTTGCACATAAACGCAGTAGCTGTTAAAGCACGTGTGCTGTGTTTTTGGCCATAAACTCAGTCGATCGTACTATATGTTTTCTGTGTTTTTGTCCATAAACAAAGTCGATCATACTGCACGTTACACGTTTGCTGTGTTTTTGCCCATAAAGTCAGTCGATCATACTATACAAGTGCTGTGATTTTGCCCATAAACTCAGTCGATATTACTATACGTTTGCTGTGTTTTTGGCCATAAACTTAGTCGATCGTACTATACATTTGCTGTGTTTTTGCCCATAAACGCAGTCGATCATACTGCACGTTTGCTGTGTTTTTGCCCATAAACTCAGTCGATATTACTATACGTTTGCTGTGTTTTTGCCCATAAACTCAGTCGATCATACTATACGTTTGCTGTGTTTATGCCCATAAACTCAGTCGATCATACTATACGTTTGCTGTGTTTTTGCCCATAAACTCAGTCGATTATACTGCACGTGTGCTGTGATTTTGCCCATAAACTCAGTCGATCATACTATACGTTTGCTGTGTTTTTTCCCATAAACTCAGTCGATCATACTGCACGTGTGCTGTGATTTTGCCCATAAACTCAGTCGATCATACTATACGTTTGCTGTGATTTTGCCCATAAACTCAGTCGATCATACTATACGTTTGCTGTGTTTTTGCCCATAAACTCAGTCGATCATACTATACGTTTGCTGTGTTTTTGCCCATAAACTCAGTCGATCATACTGTACATTTGCTGTGTTTTTGCCCATAAACTCAGTCGATCTTACTATAAGTTTGCTGTGTTTTTGCCCATAAACGCACTTGCTCTTACTGGACAGGTGCTGTTTATTTCTGTTTTTGTCCTGTGCAGGCTATTAAAATGTCTGGAAGGACAACAAAGAAAGGCAGAGAGTCACGAGGGCAAGCAGGCTCTGCATCTAGAGGCAACGCTGGTGGTGGACACGGTGCATCCTCTTCAGGACGTGGCCGTCTGACACGCTCGTCCTTCTTTTCGGGAGCTGGCCATGTTGAGCCTCAACATGCAGAGAAATTAGTAGAGTGGATGACCAAGCTGTCCTCATCCTCCTTATCCTCTCTCACCCAGGCAGAGCTTAGTTTATCTGGCAAAGCAGCTGCCAAGGCGTCCTCTTCCTTGTGCACAATGGCATCACACAATCCTTCCCTAGTCCCACCATGTCCTCCTGAGGAGTCCCCCGAACTGTTTCAACACAGTGTTGGGTACATGCTACATGAAGATGCGCAGCGTTTTGAAGGCTCCGATGACGAAACACAGATAGAGGAAGGCATTGATGTGCGCCCAGAGAGAGCGGGTGCCCGAGAGGGACAGCAATCTGGCAGTCATGTTCCCCCAGCTGCAGCATACTGCCAGGTTTTCGACAGTGATGAGGAGGGAGGGGATCATGAGGTCACTGACTCTACCTGGGTGCCTGATAGGAGAGAGGAATAGGAAGAGGAGGAGGAAGAGGAGGAGGAATAGGCACAGGCACATCTCCAAAGAGGCAGGATGCCCTCCAGGAGACAGCTTAAGGGCAGCACACCAACTGCATTACATCGCAGAGCTACGCCTGTGCAGGGCGCTGCTGCATCTCAACGGTACTGCAAAAGTTCTTTGGTGTGGGCCTTTTTTGAGACATGTGCATCAGATCGCATCGTTGCAATTTGCAACATATGTCTCAAGCGTATCTCGCGTGGCCAAAACCTCACCCGCTTGGGCACCACATGCTTGACCAGACATATGTCGACCTGCCATTCAGTTCGTTGGCAAGCATACCAGAAATACCCACACCAAAGAACAAAGCGGATCTCCCCTTGCCCCTCATCAGCTTTCCTGATGACACAATAGCGAAACGCGTAGAGGCTGTCTGGACACATACAATGAGGGGGAAGCATACTAGCACGCCAGGATCCCTTGTAGCGACACATGAGGAGAGAAGCGGGGCATGCACACCTTCTAGGACGCTATTTAAATGCTGGTCAGCGGCTTTTAACGGTTGACACTGCCAAAGACACTCAGTGCCGGTTGGAGGCACTCCGCATTGTAAGTGCAACTTTTTATCGTTTTTAATAAACAAGTTTTAATATACTACACCATGATGAGCCCCTTGTTTTTGAGGATTTAAGGATATCTTGTAAAAGGGAGAAGGAGGCAACACCCACTGACGGACAAAGAAAATACACCACTTCGGGGCCTAATATTATCTGGGGTCTGGTGAGTGTTGAGTTTAACCATTGGTGATGGTGGCACATCTTTGTCGGGTGGAAGAGACAGTTGCACTTTTTTGTATACAGCATTACCAGCATTGAACTCTTTCTATACTGGAACCTATTGTATAAGAGCAAGATTGTCTGTCATTGGACTATTTTCAGTGCAGCTGGCACATTGCACATTTCATTGGCTTCTTGATTATTTTATTTTTATAATTTTATTCATATATATATATATATAAATTTTATTGCATTGTTTTTCATTAGACTATTCACATTGCAGCGGGCACATTGCACATCGTTTATTTTCTTGAATAGCTCTCATCATTATATATATATATTTTTTGCATTGTTTGTTTTCACTATTCAGTTGGCTAGTAGTAGCAACAGTAGCCATTTTCCTTCACAGGAGCACCATGGCATATTGATGTGTATGCCGATACACTAACCACAAATCTTTTGTTTACGTTTAAAGTATTGAGACATATTTGTATATTTCTATATATTGTTTGTATTTAGTTTATCTACACTGAATATTGGGTACACTCTGTCCCTGATATAATTTTTGTCACATATGGTGGATAGTGCACTATATCAGTTCACATTTCCAGAGATTGAACCCTCTGGATAATTACATCAGCGCAGTAAAATTTTTCTTTTATATGCACATTTAACCCCTTTTTAGGGTTTACACAGTACTGCAGCAGATCACGGTTTTAAATTTCTTTTGCGCCGGTGACCTATAACAATTTGTACAAGAAATATATTCGTTACAACACATCAGATGTCCCGACAGGAGCAAACTGAACCTGAGAGTAGAAAATAGGCAGACTAAACACAAACAGTCTGTCATTTCTAACTAAACAGATATAAGTCCTGCCTTGCTCACAACCGATATAAGCTCCAGACGGGGGGGGGGGGGGGGTAGTTAGGGGGGGCACCAGCTGGGTAGGCATTGTAACTGTGTAGAGGAGTGAGGGTGGGTAGAGAGGTCAGTAAGAAAAGGAGAGAGATGAAGAGTCGGAAACGGGAGGGAGTTGCTATGTAGGGAGAGTATCAGACAGTTACAGTACCTAATAACAATTTTTAATGCAATACTTTGCATGTGTCTCTTTGCTGAGCTCCAATTACAGTATTTGTGAGGGGTTGCAGTGTTGTGACACCGCCACCAGTGCCTAAGGCCCAATTTTTCTGCCCCTGTTCTAGTAATTTTCTTGGTTTGCTTCTTTTCTAATTTGAGTTCATTCTAGCTTTCTCCTACGTTCTCATAGTGTCATGTTTATTTTCCTTTACTAAATACTCATCATTGTCAATGGAAACACCACAAATCTATATTTGTTCTTTTAGGCAGCATTGATATAATAAGAAGCCAGACATTGTTGACTATCCAAAAATATTTATTGTATCACACTTAAAATGTGTCATTTTCATTTTTTTTTTTTAAAATATCTTAATATAATATTTTTTTTTTAATATTATTCTACATTTATTTTTTGGGGATTTTTTTTTTAACCCTCCCCAGAACATCAATAATATTCTTGAGGCTTTGGTCCACCTTTCTATTGTTCCTTATGATCTTCTCCAGGGCGATGTTTGTGTCCTCTATTTGTGCCCTGCAGGACATTATCTCCCCAATTAGCACCTGGGCACTGTAATAGGTAGATTCAGAAAGAGTTAGGCCGGCTTATCAGTAGATAAGCCGACCTAACTCTGAATCTACGCCGCCGTATGTTTAAGCGTATGCTCAAACGGAGATACGCTTAAACATATCTAAGATAGGCCGGCTTGCGCCGTCCTATCTTAGATTGAAATTTTTCGGATTTGGCCGCTAGGTGGCGCTTCCATTGCGGCCGGCGTAGATTATGTAAATGAGCTTGTACGCCGATTCACGAACGTACGCCCGGCCGCCGCAGTCGAATTACGTTTTTTCCGTAAGGCCTTAGGCGGCCTAAAGTTATTCCACCTATGAGGTGGAATAACAATGTTAAAGTATGGCCGCCGTTCCCGCCGCGAGGTTCGAATTTTTTACGGCGTTTGCGTAAGTCGTCCGCGAATCGGGAGTTACGTTGTTTACGTCCACGTCTAAATCAATAGGCCCGTACAGTGTACTTAGCCGCAATGCGCACTGGGAAATGTAGTCGCCCGGTGCATGCGCAGTTTAAAAAAACGTCAAAAACGTGAGGTCAAGCCTCATTACCATTAAACACGCCCCCCTCCAACCCATTTGAATTAGGCGCCCTTACGCCCGCCCGCTTTAGGCTACGCCGCCGTATATTAGCAGGTAAGTAGGTTGAGAATCACTACTAGCCTATCGAATTTACGGCGGCGTAGCCTAAACACACTAAGCTACGCCGCCGTAACTTTATTCCACTGTACGTGAATCTACCTATAAGTGTCTAAGTCGCCACCAACAGCTCGTAAACCTGAAATTTGTGAAAAAACATGTATTAAAATTATGCAGGCCTACATGTATTACCTGAAGCTGTGCGGTATGACACTGACCTGATGTGGTGGCATTTTGCACTTCCTGTACATCCGGCGAGGGTGGGGCTTGGCACTGTGTGGGGTTGGTCGGCTCCATTTCTGCAGCTTGATTGCGGCCTATGAGATTGTAAAAAAAGGGATAGATGAATCAAAAAGATTAGAGGCCTGAAAGAGGAATATCAATCATTCTTTTTAAGAAGTGTGGTACAATTGTCTGCTTTTACAATCCTTCTAAGCTTAACACTGGATTTTATCCATTACCAAAGCTGCTGCATTTCTCTATCTTTGGACAAGTTTCCAAAATGGAAAAACAACAAGTATACACTGGATCACCTCTGTGTGACACGCTAACTAGGTTGTTCTTGTGACCAACACTCAGTGCCGATCCTGACCTCCCTGGGGCTTGAAGCAAAATGACATGGCACATTAAAAATGAGAAGCGGGGGGCGCCGACGACAGTGACATGTCACATTAAAGAAAGTTGAGAAGTGGGGGGAGGGGGTGCTGTCGGAAATGACATCTTACATTAAATTGAGAAGCAAGGGGTGCTGACTTCTTGCCTCTTCTCCAATGCAGTCAGCGAGTTCAGAAGCAGGGTGAGGGGGCGAAAATGACTTCTTACTAGGCAGGGCCTCTAGTTATTTGGGGGGCCCTTTGCAGCTTTGCGGGGCCCTAAGCGGCTTGCATAGCAAGCCTATAGGGCGGATCGGCCATGCCAACCATTGTGCTACTGAGTCCATATGTGTAATCAACTGCTGTGCTGAGCATACTCTCCTTTTACTGTACAATGACTTAAGTTGGATTATTTAAATCTAGTTAACCACTTAACGCCCGCCCACTGTATATATACGTCCTGTTTTTAAAGATGGATATCTCGGTAACGGCAGCAGCTGCTGCCACAACCGAGGTATCCATCTTTTCAGTGGGCGGGCCTGTAAACGATAACGGCGGTCTCCGCGGCGAATTCGCCACGAGATTGCCGTTATCGGTGGCGGGAGAGGGGCCCTCCCGCCGCTCTCTCGCGCCCTCCGCCGCTTACCGGAGCCGTCGGTAGCGGCGGAGGAGATCGGGTGCTGCTGCCTGATGTGTGAGGACTTGAGTGAGGGCAAGATGGCCCCCACCCGTCCTCATAGCTTTGCTGGGCGGAAGTGACGTCAAAACGTCAGTCCCGCCCAGCGTCTTAAAGAGACAATTTTTTTGTTGTCATTTTTTTAAATGACAAATTTTCCTTTTTTTTTCTTTTCTTGCATTTAAGTCTAAATATCAGATCTGAGGTCTTTTTGAACCCAGATCTCATATTTAAGAGGACCTGTCATGCTTTTTTCTATTACAAGGGATGTTTACATTCCTTGTAATAGGAATAAAAGTGATATTTATTTTTATTTTTATTTCAGTGTAAAAAATAATAAAATCAATTCAAATAAATAAGAAAACAAAAAAACATTTTTTAAAGCGCCCCGTCCCGACGAGCTCGCGCGCAGAAGCGAACGCATACGCGAGTAGCGCCTGCATATGGAAACGGTGTTTAAACCACACAAGTGAGGTATCTCCGCGATCGTTAGAGCGAGAGCAATAATTCTAGCCCTAGAGCTACTCTGTAGCTCAAAAAATGCAACCTATAGATTTTTTTAAACGTCGCCTATCGAGATTTTTAAGGGTAAAAGTTTGACGCCATGCCACATGCGGGCGCAATTTTAAAGCGTGACATGTTGGGTATCATTTTACTCGGCGTAACGTATCTTTCACAATATATAAAAAAATTGGGCCAAATTTATTGTTGTCTTATTTTTTAATTCAAAAAAGTGATTTTTTTCCAAAAAAAGTGTGCTTGTAAGACCGCTGCGCAAATACGGTGTTACAAAATGTATTGCGATGACCATCATTTTATTCTCTAGGGTGTTAGAAAAAAATATATATAATGTTTGGGGGTTTTAAGTAATTTTCTAGCAAAAAAAAAATGTTTTAGTCTTGTAAACACCGAATCTGAAAAACACCTTCTGTCCTTAAGTGGTTAATAACACATCTACATTCAATAAAAAATTGGTCTCACATAAAAAGATCTTAAATACAATGAACAACCAATTATTATGCCCACAAACAGGAACCTTGAAACATCTATTCTTGGACTGTCTATATACACAACCTGAAAGAAAACCAAATGACGCCAAATAATTAAAACAAATATTCAGAGTACACTTTTCAATTTTTCGGCGTGGGGGGGTCTCCTTACAACCCATGCCAGACCTAAGGGCCTGGTATGCTCCTGGGGGGTGAACCCATGCCGGTTTTTTCTTTGAAAATTGGCATGGAGTTCTCCCTCAGGAATGCATGCCGCTGTCATTTTTTTTTTTCCCGACGCAACTTTTTTAAGCCGTCGCGATCCTCAAAACTCGGCGTAACGTTACTTCGCGCATGCGCAGTACGGCCGGCGCGGGAGCGCGCCTCATTTAAATGGGACTCGCCCCATTTGAATAGGAACACCTTGCGCCGGCGGAATTTTAGTTACACAGCCTGAAATTTCTAGATAAGTGCTTTGTGGATCAGGCACTTAGGTAGAAACTTTAAGGCAGTGTAACTTAAATGGGATTTTTTAAGTTACGCCAGGTTTTTGTGGATCTGGCCCCTACAGTCCCTATCTTGTTTGCAATGCATGTATACTGCTGTTCAAAGTATATAGGGCCAAACGGTCTTGTCAGGGCCGATCCTCGCTATAGGCTCACTATGCAAGCTGCTAAGGGCCCCGCAAAGCTGCAAAGGGCCCCCCAAAGCTGCAAAGGGCCCCCCAAATTACTAGAGTCCCCGCCTGGTGAGAAGTCATTTTCGCCCCCTCACCCCACTTCTAAACTCACTGGCTGAGTCATTTCCGACAGCAGAACACCCCCTCCCCCCGCTTCTCAACTTTCTTTAATGTGACATGTCACTGTCGTCAGCGCCCCCCGATTCTCATTTTTAATGTGCCATCATTTTGCTTAGGGCCCCAGGGAGTTCAGGATCGGCACTGGGTCTTGTAATGACCTGGGGGGAGTGGTGGCGGGGAAACTCATGTTATTTTTTTCAATGATTTTTATCCATATTGCAGGGACCAAACATTACATTAAAGCCGCAAGCAGTATTAAATTACTTTTTTCTAAGAGTAATCTCATGTTGTGCAGGGACATTTCTAAACACGTGCTACTACTATAGACACCCAGCAGGTACGATATTTAAAGGATTTTTTTTTTCACTTTAAGCATCATTAAAATCGCTGCTCAAGAAAAAACTACAGTTTTTAAAACTTTTTTTTCCATTGATACATGTTCCCTGGGGCAAGACCTGGGTTCTCAAAGACGTTTTCCATCAATAACTTGCATATTGGGCTTTAAAATGAGCACTTTTGAATTCGAACGTTCGAGTCCCATAGACCTCAATGGGGTTCTAAATGTTCGCGCGAACGGACGGTCTGTTTGAACGTTCTGGTGCGAACCGAACCCGGGTATGTTCGTCTAATCCCTATTCGTAAATATGAAAATTCTGAATTACGAAAATTCTGAAATACGAAAATTGAAAAATTCGAAATTTGAAAAAAAAAAATCAATTTTCGATTTTTTTAATTTTTGATTTTCGAATTTTTCGAATTTAGAAATTCGGAAATACGAAAATTCCAAAATTGAAAAATTCGAAAGTTGAAAAATTTCAAATTGCGAAAATTCGAAATTTGATCAATTCGAAATTTGATCAATTCGAAATTTGATGAATTTGAAATCTGAAAAATTCGAAATTGGAAAAGTGAAAAATTCGAAAATTCGACTTTCGAATTTTTCAATTTTCAAAATTTCGACATTCGTAATTTTGATTTTCGAAATTTCGAACTTCGATTTTTTTAAATTTTCTAATTTCGAATTTTTATAATTTCGAATTTTTCAATGTTTGTATTTATGAATTTCGAAAATTCGAAATTTTGAAAATTGAAAATTTCGAAAATTGAAAAAGGTTTCAAATTTTTCAATTTTCGAATTTTTCAATTTTCGAATTTCGAATTTTTCAATTTTCGAATTTTTCTATTTCGAATTTTCGAAATTCGAAAATACGAAAATTCGAAATTCGGAAATTAAAAAATTCGTAATTTGAAACATTTTTCAATTTTCGAACTTCGATTTTTTCAATTTTCGAATTTCAAATTTTTCAATTTTCGAAATTTCGAATTTTCGGAATTCGGAAATACGAAAATTTACGAAATATGGGTTTGAAAAATTCCAAATCTGAAAAATTCGAAATTTGAAAAATTCCAAATCTGACAAATTTGAAATTCGAAAATTTGAAAAATTCGAAATTTGAAAAATTCGACAATTCGAAACTTGAAAAATTCAAAAATTGAAAAATTCGGAAATTCGAAAATTCAGAATTTCGAAAATGTTTCTAATTTCCGAAAATCCGAATTTCCGAAATTCGTAAATACGAAAATTTGTAAATTAAAAAAAAAATCAGAAATACGAAAATTTGTAAATTTGTAAATACGAATTTTCGAAAATACGAAAATTCGTAAATTAAAAATTTTCAGAAGTCCGAAAATTCGTAAATAAAAAATTTGTAAATACGAAAATTCGTAATTAAGAATTAGAAACAAAACGAATTGCACATGTCTAATGCTAACCCTGCCTTCTGAGGTGCTGGCGGTGCCTCTGCGTTGGCGACCACTTCCTCCTCCTCTGCCTTCGCCATCTACATCCACTGTGCCCCCGCTGCCAGTTGGGAATTGCACCAGCAGCGCGTCTTCCAGCGTGCGCTTGTACTCGCGCATCTTGCATTCACGCTCCAGTGAGGGAATTAAGTACGGTTCATTGTCCTTGTAACGGGGATCCATCAGCGTGGCCACCCAGTAATCAGCACCTGTTATAATGTGTGAAAAACGCCGGTCGTTGCGGAGACACTGAAGCATGTAATTGCTCATGTGTGCCAGGCTGCCCAGAGGCAACGAAAAGCTGTCCTCTGTGGGAGGTGTATCATCTGTGTCCTCTGTATCACCCCAGCCACGCACCAGTAATGGCCATGAGCTGGATGTTTGGATGCCATCCTGCTGTGAACATGGTTCCTCCTCCATGTCTTCCTCCTCCTCATCCTCCACCACGTCATCCTCCAGAACTGTGCCCTTGCTGGACAATTGTACACCTGGCCTTTGTTGGTGCACGAACCCACCCTCGGAGCCACTTGTGAATGACTGCCCTGAAAGCCTTGGAAATGATCCCGATTCCTCCTCCTCCTCCTCCTGTGCCACATCCTCTTCCATCATCGCCCGTAGTGTTTTTTCAAGGAGGCATAGAACTGGGATAGTCACGCTGAGAGCGGCGTCATCGGCACTGGCCATGTTGGTGGAGTACTCGAAACAGCGCAACAAGGCACACAGGTCTCGCATGGAGGCCCAGTTATTGGTGGTGAAGTGGTTCTGTTCCGCAGAGCGACTCACGTGTGCGTGCTGCAGCTGACACTCCACTATCGCCTGCTGCTGCTTGCACAGTCTGGCCAGCATGTGCAAGGTTAAGTTCCACCTTGTGGGCACATCACATATGAGGGGGTGAGCGGGAAGGCCGAAGTTACGCTGCAGCGCTGCCAGTCGAGCAGCAACAGGGTGAGAATGCAGAAAGTGCACACAGACTGACCGCACTTTCTGCAGCAGCTGTGGCATATCGGGGTAAGTTTTCAGGAAACTCTGCACCACCAAATTCAGCACATGCGCCAGGCAAGGGATGTGCGTCAAACCGGCTAGGCCCAGAGCTGATACGAGATTTTGCCCGTTATCGCACTCCACCAGGCCCGGCTTGAGGCTCACTGACGCCAACCACTCATCGGTCTGTTGTTCCATGTCCCTCCACAACTCCTGCGCGGTGTGTGGTTTTTCCCCCAAACAGGAAAGTTTTAAAACTGCCTGCTGGCGTTTACCCATGGCTGTGCTGAAGTTGGTGGTGAATTTGTTACGCTGACTGGATGAGGAGGCGGTAGAGGATGAGGAAGCGGAGTAGTAGGAGTTAGGAACAGGAGGCAAACTGAAGCGCCCTGCAATCCTCGGTGGTGGAAGGACATGCGCCAAACTGCTATCCGCCTCACGCCCAGCCGCCACTGCATTTACCCAGTGCGCTGTTAGGGAGATATAACGTCCCTGACCGTGCTTACTAGTCCACGTATCCGTAGTTAGTTGGACCTTGGCACAGATGGCGTTGCGCAGTGCACACCTGATTTTGTCCCCCACTTGGTTGTGCAGGGAAGGGATGGCTCGCCTGGAAAAGTAGTGGTGGCTGGGCACGACATACTGTGGGACAGACAATGCCATCAGGCTTTTAAAACTCTGCGTCTCCACCAGACGGAATGACAGCATTTCAAAGGCCAGAAATTTTGAAATGCTGGCATTCAGGGCCAGGGATCGCGGGTGGGTAGGGGGGTACTTCCTCTTCCGCTCCAGTGTTTGGGCGATAGAGAGCTGAATGCTTCCATGGGACATTGTTGAGATGTTTGGGGACCCAGGTGGTAGTGTTGCTTGCCGGTCCTAAAATTGAGGGGTGGCAGGTGGCACTGTCACTAAAGAGGTGGATGAAGAGGCCGAGAGGCCCAAGACTGATGCAGAAGATGAAGCAGGAGGAGCCAGAGACCTTTCTTGGTTTTTGAGGTGTCTACTCCACTGCAGCTCGTGCTTTGCACTTAGATGCCTGGTCATGCAGGTTGTGCTCAGGTTGAGAACGTTTATGCCTCGCTTCAGGCTCTGATTGCACAACGTGAAAACCACGCGTGTCTTGTCATCAGCACATTGTGTGAAGAACTCCCACGCTAGGGAACTCCTTGGACCTGGCTTTGGGGTGCTCGGTCCCTTGCTGCGTTGGGCAGTAGCAGGCGTACTGTCTAGGGGACGGACGCTCTGCTTTGGCACCCTGCTCCCTCTTGTGCTGTGCTGGTGGCTCTGTGTGACCACCGCCTCTTCCTCCGAACTACATGGGTCACCTGCATGAGGTTGATTCCATGTCGGGTTGAGGACCTCATCGTCCTCCACATCATCTTTCACCCAGTCTTCACCACTGCCCTCCTTGTCAGTCTGCACAATTGCAAAAGCACCAGCAGTTGGCAACTGTGTTTCATCATCATCCAAGACGTGCTGTGATGGTCCCCCCATGTATTCATCTTGAAATATAAGTGGTTGGGCATTGGTGCGCTCAATCTCTTCCACTTCTGGGGCTGGGCTAGGTGGATGGCCCTGGGAACACATGCTAACAGACTCATCAAAAAGAAGAAGAGACTGCTGCATGATTTGGGGCTCAGACTGCTTGGCTGATTAGCAAGGGGGTGAGGTGAAAGACTGATGGTGGACATCGGCTGCAGGCGCCACAAGACTGGTTGGAAAACAATGTAAAGGAACTGGAGGCACTGTCAGCAACCCAATCTACTGCCGCCTGTTCTGCTCCTGGCCTCAACATTCGTAGAGCTGGATTAGGCTCGACCAAATATCGCTGCAGGCTCTGTCGGCTACTCGCACCTGAGAAAGGTGTTTCATTTGTGCGTGTAGCTTGCACAAATCGACCATGTCCTCTCCCTGTAACAGGAGCTCCACCAGCAGCACCACGACCGCGGCCACGTCCCTTATTTGACGTTTTCCTCATATTTCTCAAAATATGGATCTTGCCCTAAATGGGTGTTTTTTAAATACAACAATAGTGTAATATGGTGAAATAGGCAGAGATTCACCTATATATTTCTCTACCTATAGCAAGAAGCAGGAACCTAGCCCTAAACAATGTACTGCACAGACAGTATATCACAGGGGACAGGTAGAGTGCTGGTAAAATAGGCATAGATTCACCTATATATTGCTCTACCTATAGCAAGAAGCAGGAACCTAGCCCTGAACAATGTACTGCACAGACAGTATATCACAGGAGACAGGTGGAGTGCTGGTGAAATAGGCAGATATTCATCTATATATTTCTCTACCTATAGCAAGAAGCAGGAACCTAGCCCTAAACAATGTACTGCACAGACAGTATATCACAGGGGACAGGTGGAGTGCTGGTGAAATAGGCAGAGATTCACCTATAAATTTCTCTACCTATAGCAAGAAGCAGGAACCTAGCCCTAAACAATGTACTGCACAGACAGTATATCACAGGGGACAGGTGGAGTGCTGGTGAAATATGCAGAGAGTCACCTATAGATTGCTGTCCCTATAGGAAATAGCTGGAACCTCTCCCTCAACTATGTACTGGACACACACAGTATATCACAGGTGGTGACAGGTGCAGTGCTGTTGAAATATACAGAGAGTCACCTATAGATTGCTGTCCCTATAGGAAATAGCTGGAACCTCTCCCTCAACTATGTACTGGACACACACAGTATATCACAGGTGGTGACAGGTGCAGTTCTGTTGAAATATACAGAGAGTCACCTATAGATTGCTGTCCCTATAGGAAATAGCTGGAACCTCTCCCTCAACTATGTACTGGACACACACAGTGGGGCTGATTTACCAAGCCTTTACTCCATGACTCATGGAGTAAAAGCAGGAGTAGCAGCCGTTTGGTGATTTACTAAAGAAATACGCTGCTAGTGCAGTGTATTTCCCTAGTTACTAATGTGCTCCGTGCGCCCAGGAGAGGGTGCATTGTGCACCAGTACAGACCTGGCGCACGGCACATTAAACTGTAAATTGCGGGGGTTTGGGCGGGAGTTTATTAGGGGGGGAGGTGGGGGGATGCAGGGGAAGTGAAGTGACATGTGTTTTGAAGTGTTTGGCGGGCCGAATTGAAAGGGAAAGTGTTTTTTGAAAACAGATCCCCGTACGCTTGCACAGTGCGCCTGAACCTCGGGAGGTTCATTTGCATACTGGGCATGCGCAGAGAGAAAAGTCAGGGATTCCCATGCGCCTTGTCAGTACGCCGTGAAAATCTTGGTAAATACCAAGCGGCGTACCCGTGATTGCGCTGCGTGACGCGGCGCACGGGAATCTCCGAGCTGTTTTCAGCCCTGAAGGGGAACTCCGCGCCAAATTTCAAACTTGAAATCGGCGCGGGTCCCCCTCCAGGGCTACATTAGGCTCTTAGGCTTGGTCCGGAACGTGAGGGGTTAAACCCGCGCCGATTCGGCGCGGGGGTCCCCCCCAGATCCAAACCAAGCCCTCATCCCAAGCATGCAGTCTGGCCCGGACAGGAATGGGGGCGGGGACGAGCGAGCGCCCCCCCCCCCTCCTGAGCCGTACCAGACCGCATGCCCTCAACATGGGGGAGTGTGTGCTGTGGGGGAGGGGGGCACTGCCCCCCCACCCCACAGCACTCTTGCCCCCATGTCGATAGGGACAAGAGCCTCTTCCCGACAACCCTTGCCATTGGTTGTCGGGGTATGCGGGCGGGGCTAATCGGAATCTGCGAGCTCCTTTAATAAGGGGGCCCCCAGATGCCGGCCCCCCACCCTATGTGAATGAGTATGGGGTACATCGTACCTCTACCCATTCACATGGGGGAAATGTAAAGTAAAATAAAACACCACACAATAAAATATTTTATTAATCAGCTCCGGAGCCCCCCCTTTCTTCTTTAGCTCTCTTAGAAGGGGGGGTTTCTTCTCTCCCGATCTTCTGCCGGGACCCTGGGCTTCGGTGATTTCTGCCGGGGGAGGGCGCCATCCCTCGGTCCTCTCCGGAGCCTTCCGCCGGATGCCCCCACCCCATTTAAGCTCTTTTTCATTAGGGAGGGGCATCCGGACTTAGGGGTCTTCTGCCGGGGGATGGCGCCTATCCCCCGGTCTTTCCGGTGCCTTCCGCCAGGGTTCCGGTCTTCCTGGTCTTCTGCCGGGGGTGCGCCAACTCCCCGGTCTTTTCTCTGCTCCCTCTTCTGCCTGGCTCCCCCGCGGAGCCAGGGCTTTCTTCCGTCTTCTTTCTTCTCTCTTCCTTCTTCTGCCTGTCTCCTCCGGGAGCACAGGGCTTGTCTCCGCTGTCTTCTTGCTTCTCTTCCATTGGATGTTGACACGACGAGGTTCCGCGCTGACATGCAGTGTCAGCGACGGGCATGGACTTATATAGGGTAATGCCACCATGTGACCTCAACCCATGTGACATCACATTCCCTGGGCATGATGGGAATGTGATGTCACATGGGTTGAGGTCACATGGTGGCATTGCCCTATATAAGTCCATGCCCACTGCTCAGACGGCATTCCAGCGCCGGACCTCGTCGTGTCAACATCGAATGGAAGAGAAGGGAGAAGACAGCGGAGACAAGCCCTGTGCTCCGCGGAGGAGACAGGCAGAAGCGGAAGGCATCGCAGAAGCCCGGAGAGTGGCGCCCTCCGGCGGAAGACACCGTACAAGCCCGGGACCCTCCCCCAAAGGCAGGAGCCTCCCTGGTGAAGGGGGTCCCGGTGAATTACGTCGCTGAAGACGGGGGTGGGGTGCCAGTGCACCCCCCCCGCAGAAACCGTTGTGGAAGCCCGGGACCCTCCCCCAAAGGCAGGAGCCTCCCTGGTGAAGGGGGTCCCGGTGAATTACGTCGCTGAAGACGGGGGTGGGGTGCCAGTGCACCCCCCCCGCAGAAACCGTCGTGGAAGCCCGGGACCCTCCCCCAAAGGCAGGAGCCTCCCTGGTGAAGGGGGTCCCGGTGAATTACGTCGCTGAAGACGGGGGTGGGGTGCCAGTGCACCCCCCCCCGCAGAAACCGTCGTAGTAGCCCGGGACCCTCCCCCAAAGGCAGGAGCCTCACTGGTGAAGGGGGTTCCGGCAGAAGATGGCGAAGCCCGGGGCCTAATGGGGTGGTGGTGGGGGGCCCCGGCAGAAGACCCCCGGCTGACTAATAAATTAATTTATTCATGTGTGGTGTATTATTTTTTTCCATTTTTTTCCCCAGGTGAATGGGTAGGGGTACAATGTACCCCATACTCATTCACATAGGGTGGGGGGCCGGAATCTGGGAACCCCTTTATTAAAGGGGTCTCTCAGATTCTGATAAGCCCTCCGCCCGCATACCCCGACAACCAACGGCCAGGGTTGTCGGGAAGAGGCTCTTGTCCCTATCGACATGGGGACAAGAGTGCTTTGGGGTGGGGGGGCAGTGCCCCCCTCCCCCACAGCACACACTCCCCCATGTTGAGGGCATGTGGTCTGGTATGGCTCAGGAGGGAGGGGGGCGCTCGCTCGTCCCCACCCCCATTCCTGTCTGACCAGACTGCGTGCCTGGGATAAGGGCTTGGTTTGGATCTTGGGGGGAACCCCACGCTATTTTTTTTTGCGCGGGTTTAACCCCTTATGTTCCAGACCAAGCCTAAGAGCCTGGTATGCACCTGGAGGGAACCCACCTTATTTTTTTTTTGGGGGGTCTGGAGTTCCCCTTCATGAACAGCGATCTGTCATTTACACATGTCAGTCCCCCCCCCCCTACAGTTAGAACACACCCAGGGAACATATTTAACCCCTCCCTCACACCTAGTGTTAACCCCTTCCCTGCCAGTGGCATTTTTACAGTAAGCAATGCATTTGTACAGCACTGATCGATAGAAAAATGCCAATGGTTCCAAAAAAGTGTTCGATGTGTCCGCCATAATGTCGCAGTACTGATAAAAATCGCTGATCGCCCCAATAACTAGTTAAAACAAAAAAAAAAATATTTTGTAGACGCTATAACTTTTGCCAAAAACAAACACTAAACGCTATTTGCGATTTTTTGGAACCAAAAAGATGTAGAATACGTATCGGCCTAAACTGAGGGTTTTTTTATTTTTTACAATATATATTTTTGGGGATATTTATTATAGCAAAAAGTAAAAATAATTTTTACATATGTGGGCGGGACTTACGCAAGTCCCGCCCACATATATAAACATTGTTCAAACCACACATGTGAGGTATTGACGCGTGCCTTAGAGCGAGAGCAATACTTTTACCACTAGACCTTCTTTGTAACTATAAACTGGTAACCTGGAAAAAAAAATAAAAGGTCGCCTATGGGGATATTCACGGAATTCATTTTGGCCCCATTGCAGGAGTGTTTCCAATAGTAAAGCGTGACATGTAAGGTATCTATTTACTCAGTGTAACATCATCTTTCACATTATCCCCAAAAATTGGGCTCACTTTTGTGTTTTGTTAATTTTTAACCACTTGAGCCCGGACCATATTTCTGGTCAATGACCGGGCAAGTTTTTGTGATTCGGCACGGCGTCGCTTTAACTGACAATTGCGCAGTCGTGCGACGTGGCTCCCAAACAAAATTGGCAACCTTTTTTTTCCCACAAATAGATTATTAAATGTGCGTGTTTACTTCTGTCTTTAACACCTCCCCTTCAGGCTGGAAAGCATCAGATCAGGGGAAACAAAAAAAAAAAAAGCTCTCATTCCATTGCAGCTTGGTTCCTACATGTGTGATGAACTGAGCATGCTCAAACACTTAGAAAAAAAATATCCTTTCTTTTTAAAAGGTGAAAAACACTCCTTGGATGCTCATAGAGCGTGGTTTGGGTTAATTGCAGGTGTACCCAATTACAAGCTCACCCAAACTAGAGACTGCAATTTGTTCATGTGATTTCAATTGCTTCATTACTAGCACTGTTATAAAAAGCTTGGATCGATCAGTCCTCAGCTGCCCTCAGAAGGGGCAGGCTGGCAGAAATGCTGTTGCTAAACACAAATGTGGTTTGTTGCATGGGTTTTGTTTTATTTTGCCAATGGTTTTGGTTTATTTTTAAATGATGTTCACTTTGATGTATTTGTCTATGTGGCCTTATTTTATGAAAAATGTGTGAAGCTATGGTTATTTAGAATTTTGAAATGTATTTTTGTTTGTGTTTGTTTGTTTGTCTTTTTTCGCTTTCCTTGTTTTGTTGACCAATAAAAATTACTTTCAAATTGTTAAGTTTGTCTTTTTTGTTACTTTTTCATGCTACATATGTTGACAGCTGCAGCTGAAATCGGTTTGGGCCTAACAAATTATGTGTGTCTAAGCTTCTTTCCTGGTGTGTAATCATGAAATGTTTGCCATGTTTATTCCCCATGACTTTAAAGACAAAAACTGGAAAGTATTTTATTTTTTCTGCAGTGGTCCTCAGCCCTCAAGTACCCCCGACAGGACATGTTTTGTGGATTTCTCTTATCAAGAATTGCAGTCCAGACTGTATTTTAAAGCACATGTGCAAGATGAAGGAAAACCTGCAAACATGGCCTGTGGGGGGGATTTGCTATTGGTGGACAGGCTTGACGTGCTGATTTACAGCACTGTGCTTAAATCTAGCGCAAGGCAATCCTATTCAAATTGTGGGTGTTTGAGGGAAGCCAAGTGAGTGTTAGAACCCCTGCTTTGTGTTTTTTTATTTTTGTGTTGAGCTTTGTGTCCCTTTTCTTAAAATTGGCTTCACTTCCTGTCACACAGCTGAACAGGAAGTGAGGTTAAAACCCTACCAGTGTCATTTCTTGGGGACACAGGTCAATCTAACTAGTGTCCCCATTAAGCAAATTGCACTCCAGCACTGCTGTGTACACCCCAAAACATGGGTCTTCAAACTACGGCCCTCCAGTTGTTCAGGAACTACAATTCCCATCATGCCTAGTCATGTCTGTGAATGTCAGTGCATTACAAGGCCTCATGGGATGTGTAGTTCTAAAACAGCTGGAGGGCCGTAGTTTGAGGATCCCTGCCCCAAATGATTATTTAGTTTGGGGTTTAGTAAAGGCAAAGCCACTCTGCAGTACAAGCATAGTTGCTGAAAATCAGAGAGGAAGCACTGATGGTTTTAACATCCAATCCTGTAGAAGCAAAGTTGTTTTGTTTTCTTTCTTCCTTGCTTTGCACTTGTAGTGCAAAGTGGATTTGCCTTTAGTAAATGGACCCCAAAGTCCAAGATCCCTAATAATGTGGGGTGTACACAGCAAAATGCTAGAGTGCAATTTACATAATGGGAAACTATTTAGATTGATCTCTGTGTCCCCAAGAAAAGATATTAGTAAGGTTTTACCCTCACTTCCTGTTTGGCTATGTGACAGGAAGTGAATGAATTAGAAAGGGTGAAGACACCTCACAAATGTTGTCACTATCAGGGGTGCAGACATCCCCAAAAAAATGAGCAGATAATACTTATTTGCAAATAAATAATTTTTTAGTTAACATTGGGTGGGGTGCTCTAACACACACATTCCTACATATTAGCAACGCTCTATCCTGGCCTATTGGCATGGTTATATTTTCTTAGGGCTCTCAATAAAACTCTATGAAATTTGTGCTTAAACTAGAACCAGGGGCGGACTGACAACTCATGGGGCCCCTGGGCAATAGAAGATTATGGGGCCCCTCTGGCTTACAGATGACCACCACGCCAGGAGGTAGTGCAGAGGCGGGCAGCTAAAATCTTGGGATATTCACATTAAAAGCATGTCATTTTCGGACATATCAGGGACAGATCTAAAAAAAACACAGATTTTTACATACTGTCCCTGGTTTTACTGAGCCTGGCAACCCGGATGGGGCCCCCTAGTGGCATGGGGCCCTCGGGCAGTGCCCGAGTGACTCAATGGTCAATCCGCCCCTGACAAGAACTATAATCAACAAGTTTTATTTTCTTTAATTTTGGATAGAGTGAGGGAGGGTTATAGGCCCTGTCAGTTTATTTTGTATTATCTGTGTCCAATTGGGGAGATTTGCCTTCACTTCCTGCCCCATAGCCAAACAGGAAGTGAGAGAAAAACTATGCAAATTAACCACTTCCCGCCCAGCCTATGGCCGATTTACGTCCGGGAAGTGGTAACACAATCCTGACAGGACGTCCTGCAGGATTTCATGCCGCACGCGCCTGTGGGGGCACGCAGCGCGGCGATCGGTGATGCGGGGTGTCAGTCTGACACCCTGCATCTCCGATCTCGGTAAAGAGTCTCTCACGGAGACGGAGACTCTTTACCACGTGATCAGCCGTGTCCAATCACGGCTGATCACGATGTAAACAGGAAGAGCCATCGATGGCTCTTCCTCACTCGCGTCTGACAGACGCGAGTATAGGAGAGCCGATCAGCGGCTCTCCTGACAGGGGGCGTTCGCGCTGATTGTTTATCAGTGCAGCCCCCCCTCGGATCACCACACTGGACCACCAGGGATGCCCACCCTGGACCACCAGGGTGTGCAAAAACAAAAAAAATATAGAACAAAAAAACAAAAAGCAATAAAAAATAAGAAAAAAGATGCCAATCAGTGCCCACAAATGGGCACTGACTGGGAAAATCAGTGCCACCCCACAGTGTCCATCAGTGCCACCCCACAGTGCCCATCCATGCACAGTGCCCACCTATCAGTGCCCACCTGTGCCACCCATAAGTATCCATCAGTGCCACCCATAAGTGCCGCCCATAAGTATCCATCAGTGCCACCCATAAGTGCCGCCCATCTGTGCCGCCCATGAGTGCCCATCAGTGCCGCCTATGAGTGCCCATCAGTGCCGCATAGCAGCGCCGCCAATCAATGCCACCTCATCTGTGCCCGTCAGTACTACCTCATCGATGTCCATCAGTGCCATCTCATCGGTGCCCATCAGTGCCGCCATATCAGTGCCCGTAATTGAAAGAGAAAAACTTATTTACAATAAAATTAACCCAAAAAAATAAAAACGTTTTTTTGTTTCAAAATTTGCAGTCTTTTTTTAGTTGCGCAAAAAAAAAAACGCAGAGGTGATCAAATAACAACAAAAGAAAGCTCTATTTGTGGGGAAAAAAGGACGCCAATTTTGTTTGGGTACAGTGTTGTATGACCGCGTAATTGCCATTCAAAGTGCGACAGTGTTGAAAGCTGAAAATTGGCTTGGGCGGGAAGGTGCGTAAGTGCCTGGTATGGAAGTGGTTAAGGGAATCCAGTGCCCCCCCAGAACTAGTGTGTGGGTCCCCTGAAAATTACTGGGCGGGGTTATACAAAAACAGGGTGTGACCTTGACAGGAAGGGGTGGGTCATTTTTCTATTAGGAGGTGCAGATATGTAGTCAGGCCTAGGGCAGAACCAAACCTAAATATACTACTGCATATTAGGGCTTATTTAGACCGGAACCGATTTACAGCGTGTTTTTATATTGTGGGAGGAAACCCACGCAGGCACAGGGAGAACATGCAAACTCCATGCAGATGCTGTCACGGGCGGGATTCGAACCAACGACTCTTTTGCTGCTAGGTCAAAGTGCTATACACTACACCACTGTGGTGAACGAACATGATTGCAGCTGAAAGCATGAGATCTTTTTTTTTTTTTTTCAATACCATGCTTTCCAGCCTTATTGACCCCGCCTCTCTCCATAAAGAGGACCTGTCACACACTAGTCCTATTACAAGGGATGTTTACATTCCTTGTAATAGGAAGAAAACTGATCATTTTTTTTTTATTTTTTTATTTCAGTGTAAAAAATTATAAAACTAAATAAAAATAAATAAGAAAACCCCCAAAAAATTTTTTAAAGCGCCCCGTCCCGACGAGCTCGCGCACAGAAGCAAACGCATACGCGAGTAGCGCCCGCATATGAAAACGGTATTCAAACCACACAAGTGAGGTATCGCCGCGATCGTTAGAGTGAGAGCAATAATTCTAGCCCTAGACCTACTCTGCAACTCAAAAAATGCAACCTGTAGAATTTTTTAAACGTCGCCTATCGAGATTTTTAAAGGGTAAAAGTTTGACGCCATGCCACGAGCGGGCACAATTTTTAAACGTGACATGTTGGGTATCATTTTACTCGGCGTAACATTATCTTTCACAATATATAAAAAAATTGGGCAAAATGTATTGTTGTCTTATTTTTTAATTCAAAAAAGTGATTTTTATCCAAAAAAAGTGCGCTTGTAAGACCGCTGCGCAAATACGGTGTGACAAAAAGTATTGCAATGACTGTCATTTTATTCCCTAGGATGTCTGCTAAAAAAAATATATAATGTTTGGGGGTTCTGATTAATTTTCTAGCAAAAAAATTGTGATTTTCACATGAAGGAGAGAAGTGCCAGAATTAACCCGGTGGGCAAGTGGTTAAAGTACTCATGGCTATAAAGAATAGAGTCATTGCTCATTAAAAAAAAAAAAAAAAGGGGGTCCCTCCAAATTAAATTACCAGGCCCTTCAGGTCTGGAATGGATATTAAGGGGAACCCCGCCATAAAAAAACCCCCAAAAAATGGCGTGGGGTCCCCCCAAATATCCATACCAGACCCTTCAGGTCTGGTGTGGATTTTAAGAGGAACTCCACCCCAAATTGAAAAAAAAAATGGCGTGGAGTCCCCCTAAAAATCCACACCAGACCCTTATCCGAGCATGTTGACCTGGCCGGCCGCAGAAAAGAGGGGGGGACAGAGTGCGGCCCCCCCCCTCTCCTGAACCGCACCAGGCCACATGCCCTCAACATGGGGAGGATGTCCCCATGTTGATGGGGACAAGGGTCTCATCCCCACAACCCTTGCCCGGTGGTTGTGGGGGTATGCGGGCGGGGGGCTTATCAGAATCTGGAAGACCCCTTTAACAAAGGGGACCCCCAGATCCTGGCCCCCCCCTATGTGAAATGGTAATGGGGTACATTGTACCTCTACCATTTCACCCCCAAAAAAATGTCAAAGTGTTAAAAATGACAGTAGCCGGTTTTTGACAAATCTTTTAATAAAATCTTCTTTTCTTCTTTCCTTCGGGTTTCTTCCGCTGCTTCTTTCTCGGGTCTTCTCGTCCACATCTTGCCCGACGTGTTCTTCTATCTTCTCCGTCCGTCCTTCAGCCTTCTGGTCACGCATCTTGCCCGTTGTCTTGTCCTGTCTTCTTCTCCGTCCTTCCGCCAGCCTCCTCGCATCTTGTGTCTTCTCCGGTCTTCTTCTCGGTCCGCCAGCCTTCTCGTCCCCGGACCCAGCGTTTGAATTTGATTTGGCCGCTGTGTTCCCGCTCCTGGGACCCGCCCCCCTCTGACGCCACAAGTAAACTCCTTAGAAGGTCATGTGCGTCAGAGGGGGGCGGGGTCACAGAGCGTCACACAGCGGGGGAATTCAATTTCAATCGCGCCGCCCGGAGAAGAAGTTCCCGCCGTGTCACACTCATGTGACCCCGCCCCCCTCTGACGCACATGACCTTCTAAGGAGTTTACTTGTGGCGTCAGAGGGGGGCGGGTCCCAGGAGCGGGAACGCGGCGGCCAAATCAAATTCAAACGCTGGGTCCGGAGAAGACACAAGATGCGGACGAGAAGGCTGGCGGACCGAGAAGAAGACCGGAGAAGACACAAGATGCGAGGAGGCTGGCGGAAGGACGGAGAAGAAGACAGGACAAGACAACGGGCAAGATGCGTGACCAGAAGGCTGAAGGACGGACGGAGAAGATAGAAGAACACGTCGGGCAAGATGTGGACGAGAAGACCCGAGAAAGAAGCAGCGGAAGAAACCCGAAGGAAAGAAGAAAAGAAGATTTTATTAAAAGATTTGTCAAAAACCGGCTACTGTCATTTTTAACACTTTGACATTTTTTTTGGGGTGAAATGGTAGAGGTACAATGTACCCCATTACCATTTCACATAGGGGGGGGGCCAGGATCTGGGGGTCCCCTTTGTTAAAGGGGTCTTCCAGATTCTGATAAGCCCCCCGCCCGCATACCCCCACAACCACCGGGCAAGGGTTGTGGGGATGAGACCCTTGTCCCCATCAACATGGGGACATCCTCCCCATGTTGAGGGCATGTGGCCTGGTGCGGTTCAGGAGAGGGGGGGGGCCGCACTCTGTCCCCCCCTCTTTTCTGCGGCCGGCCAGGTCAACGTGCTCGGATAAGGGTCTGGTGTGGATTTTTAGGGGGACTCCACGCCATTTTTTTTTCAATTTGGGGTGGAGTTCCCCTTAAAATCCACACCAGACCTGAAGGGCCTGGAATGGATATTTGCCGGGAACCGCACGTCTTTTTTTTTTTTGGTTTTTACGGCGGGGTTCCCCTTAATATCCATTCCAGACCTGAAGGGCCTGGTAATTTAATTTGGGGAAACCCCTACACATTTTTTTGTTTGTTTTATGAATGAATCCCTTTAGAATTGTCAGAGCCGACAATTCATTATAGCCGCGTGTGAATTTTTAAATGACTTTTTTCCTTCTGAATGTCACTTTGTGCAGGGGGAGTTCTAAGTGCGGGAAAAATGCGCTATTTCACATGCTGACATTACACCCCCCCTAGGTACGAAATTTAAAGGAATATTTCACTTTTATTGTTTCACTTTAAGAATTATTAATTTCACTGCTCCCGAAAAAACGGCCGTTTTAAAAAATAAAAAAAGCATTGATACATGTTCCCTGGGACAGGACTGAGGTCCCCAAACACTTTTTAGGACAAAACTTGCAGATTAGCCTTTAAAATGAACACTTTTGATTTCTCCCATAGACTTCTATAGGGAGTTCGGCGCGGCTTTACATATTAGTTTCAATGCGCCGGCTGCTACGCTGGTTCATGCGCCCAATTAAGCCTCCACCCGGAGTACTAATTAACGCATGAACCAGCGCAGCGCACAGAGCATAGTAAATCAGGCCCAGTATATCACAG
Organism: Rana temporaria; assembly: GCF_905171775.1. NCBI lineage: Eukaryota > Metazoa > Chordata > Amphibia > Anura > Ranidae > Rana > Rana temporaria. The sequence continues at coordinate 82,621,202 of NC_053499.1, read as the reverse complement.
GTGGTGACAGGTGCAGTGCTGTTGAAATATACAGAGAGTCACCTATAGATTGCTGTCCCTATAGGAAATAGCTGGAACCTCTCCCTCAACTATGTACTGGACACACACAGTATATCACAGGTGGTGACAGGTGCAGTGCTGTTGAAATATACAGAGAGTCACCTATAGATTGCTGTCCCTGTAGGAAATAGCTGGAACCTCTCCCTCAACTATGTACTGGACACACACAGTATATCACAGGTGCACAGGTGGTGGCAGGTGCAGTGCTGTTGAAATATACAGAGAGTCACCTATAGATTGCTGTCCCTATAGGAAATAGCTGGAACCTCTCCCTCAACTATGTACTGGACACACACAGTATATCACAGGTGGTGACAGGTGCAGTGCTGTTGAAATATACAGAGAGTCACCTATAGATTGCTGTCCCTATAGGAAATAGCTGGAACCTCTCCCTCAACTATGTACTGGACACACACAGTATACCACAGGTGGTGACATGTGCAGTGCTGTTGAAATATACAGAGAGTCACCTATAGATTGCTGTCCCTATAGGAAATAGCTGGAAGCTCTCCCTCAACTATGTACTGGACACACACAGTATATCACAGGTGCACAGGTGGTGGCAGGTGCAGTGCTGTTGAAATATACAGAGAGTCACCTATAGATTGCTGTCCCTATAGGAAATAGCTGGAACCTATCCCTCAACTATGTACTGGACACACACAGTATATCACAGGTGCACAGGTGGTTACAGGTGCAGTGCTGTTGAAATATACAGAGAGTCACCTATAGATTGCTGTCCCTATAGGAAATAGGTGGAACCTCTCCCTCAACTATGTACTGGACACACACAGTATATCACAGGTGCACAGGTGGTGACAGGTGCAGTGCTGTTGAAATATACAGAGAGTCACCTATAGATTGCTGTCCCTATAGGAAATAGCTGGAACCTCTCCCTCAACTATGTACTGGACACACACAGTATATCACAGGTGGTGGCAGGTGCAGTGCTGTTGAAATATACAGATAGTCACCTATAGATTGCTGTCCCTATAGGAAATAGCTGGAACCTCTCCCTCAACTATAAGATGCAGATGTCACAGAAATAAAGAGTGCTTGTGTAGATTTCTGAAACAGGATACACCTCTCTGACACTGTCCCTCAATAAACAGCAGCCTGTCCCTATAGCAAATAGCTGAACACAATTCCTAAACTATATGATGCAGATGTCACAGAAATAAAGAGTGCTTGTGTATATTTCTGAAGCAGGATACACCTCTCTGACACTGTCCCTCAATAAACAGCAGCCTGTCCCTATAGCAAATAGCCAAACAAGATTCCTAAACTATATGATGCAGATGTCACAGAAATAAAGAGTACTTGTGTAGATTTCTGAAGCAGGATACACCTCTCTGACACTGTCCCTCAATCAACAACAGCAGCCTGTCCCTACCATAGCTACAGCAGAGTGACGAGCCATAAACCATAAGATGCAGACGTCACAGAAATAAAGAGTGCTTGTGTAGATTTCTGAAGCAGGATACACCTCTCTGACACTGTCCCTCAACCAGCAGCAGCCTCTCCCTACACTAGCTAATGCAGAGTGACAACCTGTGCTGTGTGCCTCTATCTAATATAGAGGCTGGTCACATGCTGGGTCACATGCTGCACTGGCCAATCACAGCCATGCCATTAGTAGGCATGGCTGTGATGGCTTCCTAGTAACTCTAGTATAACAGCGCGCCATAAAATAGCCGAACTCCGAACCGGAACCCAAACTTTTTCCAATTATTCGGGTTCGGGTTCGGGAGCAAAAAAAAAACAAAGTCCGTACCGAACCCGAACTTTACAGTTCGGGTTCGCTCAACCCTAGTCTCCACATTAAAAAGTATATGATGAATAAACCAGGTGAAGGTGTAGTAAGAAATATAACTTTAGAAAAGGATGTCCTGTTTAGTACCACCTATTTGAAATTACCTGGGGAACCCTATAGTTCGTTACAAGGATGATCTGGCAAGTCTCATAAAAAGAGGAATCAAAAAAGGTCTTTTAAATAAGAAAGAAGGTAAATATCTACAACCCCTGGGATGTAAGATTCCTGTCATATATACCTTTCCAAAAATTCATAAATCCAGAGAAGATCCCCCGGGGAGGCAAATTGTCAATGGAATCAATTCAGTAGGGGTGAGAATTGGAGAGTATATAAATTGGTTCCTTCAGCCTCTAGTAAAAAAAAAAATGAATCGTACCTCAGGGATACGAAACATTTGATTTAGTTACTGGATACCATTGTACTTGATGGCAACTCGATCTATATGACCACAGCTGATGTCTTATCCCTTTACACAATTATCAATCATAAGGAAGCCTTACAAGCAACAAATTGGGCGTTGAATGGTCTGAGTGAAAAATGCACAAAAAAAGTTCATTACTAACTGCCTGGAATATAGTTTAGACCACAACTACTTTTGGTATGGCAATGATTATTTTAAGCAAATCTGTGGCATAGCAATGGGCGCAAAATACACGCCAAGTGTGGCCAACCTATATATGGCAGAATGGGAAACCGCAACAGTTACTTTTATATAAATGTTTTATTGATGATATTTTAATTATTTGGTCAGAGTATAGGGAGAGTTTATATTTCAATAGTTTTTATTGAAAGAAAGAAAAAGTATTACAACAATAGAAATGCATCGCCACATATTCTGGAAATGTCAATGAGCCCCCGAAAGGTCTCGATCACAGTACATAACACCTTATATTGTTTGGCATCTTCATCATAGCAAATAGGAAGAACACTTAACAAAATACTTCAAAATAAAACACGGGGTGTAGTTCCCCTCAAATATTCAATGGCCCAACCTAAGTAGGCCCATAACCCGTCAGTCAGGGGTCCCAGATCTGGAAACCCCAAACCCATCTTATCACCAATAATGCTATCCAGACGGGAGGACCCGCATCAAACATCTTTCGTAGAAAAGGTGGAGACGTAAAGAAGTGGACAGAAACGTACATAGTAAAGAAAAGGAAGAAAAGAAAGAGCAGAAAAGAGAGAGAATAGATAGAAGAGCAACCGGCCAGCCCCCAGTAATCCGCCAAATGGAACCATAACTGTAGCTCACCCCTCCAGCGATCTTAGATCGTTAGTTAAATAAGCCAGCCATGGATCCCAAACCTTTTTGAAATTCTCCAGCTTGTCCTGAACCAGTGCCGTCAATCTTTCATTTAACATCAACCATGACAGTTTCCTTTTAAGCTGTTCAAGTGGCAAGGAGGCGGAGCGCCAATTTCTAGCTATCGTGATTTTAGCTGATATAAAAATAAACATAAGCAATCGCCTTTGAGCTTTAGAGGCCCCCACCACCCTGTCACCCAAAAGAGCCTGCTTCGCAGATTTAGCCATGTTCAACTGGGTCAACGAGTAGATAAAGTTGTATACTCGAATCCAAAATCTTCTGACCCTTGGACATGTCCACCAAATGTGATAAGCAGTCCCCACCTGGCCACATCCCCGGAAACAGTTAGGGGTGGCCCCATGAACAAAGGTTGCAAGTCTGGCCGGCACCATGTACCATCTAAGCAACACTTTGTAGTTGGCTTCTATTATGGATGTATTTATAAGAGACTTAGAAGCCGTTTCCGCCAACTCGCACAACTTGTGTAGGTCAAAGGTTTCCTGCAGGTCCTCTTCCCACCGGAGCATGTAATTTAGTTTAATTGAGGACGACATCAGCATCGCATATAGCTCCGAAATGTGTCCCTGCAAGCTATCATAGCGAACACAAAGATACTCCATGGGAGTATAAACCTCCAAGTCGCCCTGGCGGGCCAACATTTGTATAAAATGACGTATCTGAACATATCTGTAACATTCTACCAATGGCATTTGATACTTCTCCTGCATAACATGCTCAGATAGAACCTTCCCTCTGTCATAAACATCCGCTATGCGCAGTAGTCCCTTGTTTGTCCACCATTGAAAAGCAGCTGGGTCGAGACCCGGGGTGAATGCACGATTCCCCAACAGGGGAGCTAATGGGGAATGAGGTGACTTGAAGGTCTGTGTTCTAGAGACCCTATCCCAGACATCCAATGAAAAAGACAAGGATGGGCACAGAATGGTGGGTCTGTCTTTAGGCGAGAGCCACAAAATATGAGATATAGGAGTCGGACGGCAAGCGTAGGATTCCATAAGCATCCAAATCGCCTGCGACCTCTTTGAGTGGAACCTGGAGAGCTGGGCCAACTGAGCCGCATAAAAGTATTTCAGCAGGTCAGGTATAGTGTTGCTCACAAATATTCGCATTGCGAATATTCGACTCGAATATAGCATATTCGAGAAATCGCGCTATATTTCGAATTTTGCGGTGAATATTCGCAATTCCGAATATTCGATTTTTTACAATTTTTTTTTTAAAACAGATCACATCCTAGATATCTCCATCGATGTCTAAAAGCATTGCTGGTATCATTAGAGACCCTGGGCCGAGTAGCTGAAGCGTTCATTGAATTTTCCCGAAAAATCGCAATGCGATTATTCGGCAAACGCAATATCGCGCGATTATTTTCTTCGCCCCTATCTTCCGCATCAGAGCGATTTTTACAGTTTCATTTTTAAAACAGATCACATCCTAGTGATCTCCATAGACGTCTAAAAGCATTGCTGGTATGATTAGAGACCTTGGGCCGAGTAGCTGAAGCGATCATTTTATATTGCCGAATATTCGCAATGCGAATATTCGGCAATAGGAATATTGCGCGATTATTTTCTCCGCCCTTTTGCATCAGAGCCAATCAGAGTTCTCCTTCCACACTCGTCAGAGGTTAGCAACCAATAGGAACCTGCCTGCATGGACATTATATAAGCTCACTCCCAGCACCATTTCATTGCAGATTCAGAAGCTGGCTAGAGAGTGTGGAGGCTGTTTCTGTGTTCCTGTGTCTTTGTTCCTGATTGATTTATATCATCACCAGCATAGTGCTGCATTGCTATTTAGTGATTCCAGTGCATCTTTTCCAGTATATCAACTGCTTTTTTCAAAGCAATAGACCCAAGAGCTTTTTTCAAAGCTACGTTTTGTGCTGTTTTGTGCTGTTTTGTTCATTTGTGTTACTGTTTGATCCTGCATCTTCGCTGTTCAGTGATATTTGCTAGAGATTTCAGTGCACATTTTGCTGAGCTTTCTAAAAGAGCTTTTCTAAAAGCTAAGTTTTGTTCATCTTGTGTTACTGTTAGATCTTGCAGGTTCGCTGTTCAGTGATATTTGCTAGGCATTTCAGTGCACATTTTGCTTAGTTTTTCCTAAAGAGCTTTTCTAAAAGCTAAGTTTTGTGTTCAGTTTAGTTAAATTTTGTGTAGTAAGTGTACACACTGTTAGTGTACATTTATTTCATCTAGCTTAGCTTAGTGTGTGTTTAGTGTCTGTGTTTTGTGTTTTAAAAAAAAAAAAAAAAAGTTAGTGTTTGTTTAGTGCTTTTTTTTTTTTCTTTAATTTTGTAGTCCTTGTCTTTGGTGTACTACTTTTCTTATAGTTTAGTAGCTGTCTGTGTACGTCTTTGTCTGCGTGCCTGTCTTGTAAAAAAAACACAAAAACACATTTTGTTCACATTTCCCCCCCCCAATAAAGTTTACCCCCCCCACACACATATCAGCAATAATGAGCGGCATCCGTGGCCGTGGCAGCAGGGGTAGGGGAGTTACTCCCAGTGCTGGGTCGCTGCCAGCACGGGGTACCTCTCGTGCCCCTACTAGTGGTAGAGGATCGGGTGCAAGGGGAGTACACCTGATCCGGGAGTTCTTCCCATCGGGCAGCCGCCCGATATTGCCATCTCAGGCTGAAGTAGTGGTGGACTACATGGGGCACAGCAGTGCCACTGAGTCGTCGGTCCCGACTCACAGTAGTACCACCATTACACCGGTGCCTGTAGTACCCCCCCCAGCCCCCAAGAGTCCAGCATCTTACTGTTCGACAGCGACAGTGATAGGGATATCTTGGGGGAGGCCATGCATCAGGCAGACCTTCAGCTCTGTCCTGATGGTCAGGACCTTTTTGAAGGGATGGATGAGGAGGATGGGATACCTGCTGGCAGTATCCCAGAGACATCCCTTCAAACTGGTGCTGCTGTTTTGGTGCAGGAAACAGCAGCACCTAGTCAGACCCAGGCGTGGGTGAGGGGACAGCGGAGCCAGGCTAGAGGCTCCATGTCAGTTGGTTCCCTCAGACCAACACATTTCAGCCCTTGGTCTGACATCTCTGGGGGCGAAGAGGGTGACCCATCATGGTTGCCATCTGACGCGTCGGCTCACTACGTCAGTGACGACGGGGAAGGTAGGCACCCTGGTGAAACGGTGCGCCAGGTCACCACCAGGGAGACCATCGTCAGGGTCTCCACTGGTGATGGCAGCAGGAGGTGTCAGGAGGAGGAGCAGCAGCAGCAGCAGGCAGCTCCACCTGTGCGCACCGAGTCCCAGCAGGTGCAAGTAAGCGTCACACCATCTGACAGGAGGGCGGTGCTGAAGTCACCTGTCTGGAATTACTTTACCCTGGTGGCAGACAACCCTACCGTGGCCATCTGCCGGATTTGTAAAGTGAGGGTGAAGAGAGGGAAGTGTTTGGCTCGGGTGGGTACCACAGCCCTGAACCAACACCTGAGGATAAACCACTGGGCGGTGTTTGACGAGATGAAGCGTGGTGGTGGTAGCAGCGCCACCACCACAAGTGAGCAGGGTACAGCAGCCCCTGCCACATCTTCATCTCTTTCCAGCAGGTCATGCCCCCCCGCTCCCTCTAGTAGAGGTACTGGTACTGGCAGCCAGACCTCTACTTCCACAGCACCCTCCACGTCTGTGTCCCGCACTGCCGTCCGGCGCCAGGCGTCGATTTCAGACGCCTTTGACCGCACCACTCCCTTCCCCCCTGGAGACCGACGTGTGCGTTCCCTCAATGGGCTCCTGGCAAGGGTTATTGCCCAACATCTGCTGCCCTTCAACATAGTTGACAGCAACCCCTTCAGGCAGATGTTGGAGCAGGCCCAACCCCAATGGCGTGTCCCCAGCCGCCATTTCTTTGCCAGGACTGGTGTCCCTTCCCTACACCAGCACATTGTGCAGAATGTAACCCTGTCGCTGGATCACTCTGTCAGCGACAGGGTTCATCTGACAATGGGTGGCTGGACCAGCAGGCATGGGCAGGGGCGCTACATCAGCTTCACGGCCCATTGGGTTTCCCTCCGAGGCGTCGGTGAGGGATCGGCGGCAACCGATCTTGTGGTGCCGCCCCGGGGTGTCCAGGGGAGAACTGCTGGTCTCCCTCAAGCCACTGTCTCCGCAGCTGCTGAGCCTCCCAGCAAGCGCCCCCGTAGCTACTCAAGTGTGGGGCACGTGCGCTGTCAGGCCGTGCTCCAGCTTGTTAGTTTAGGGGACCGGAGACACACTGGAGAAGAAGTGCTGGAAGCACTTCAGGCTCAGGTCCAGAAGTGGCTGACACCCCGAAGGCTCCAGGCAGGTATGGTTGTCTGCGATAACGGCAGCAACCTACTCGCCGCCCTCAGTGCTGGCAGTCTGACCCACGTGCCCTGTCTGGCACATGTCCTCAACCTGGTGGTGCAGAAGTTCCTGCGCACTTATCCAGGGTTGAGTGACATTGTGGTAAAGGCGCGTAGGATTGCCAGCCACTTCAGGCGCTCCCCAACCGCTACCGCGTCCCTGTCCAAGTTGCAGCGGAAGTACAGTCTGCCCCTTCACAGGCTGATTGTGGACAGTGTGACGCGGTGGAACTCCACCCTCCACATGCTGAAGAGGTTGTGGGAGCAGCAAAGGGCGGTGAGGGAGTACCTGATGGAACTAGGCACTGAGAGGGCTTCACCACAACTCCCTTTCATCGCCTGTGCGGAGTGGGGGCAGATAAAGCAGGTCTGCCAAGTGTTGTCCTCCTTCGAGCAGGCGACCAAGATGGTCAGCAGTGAGCACGTCGGCCTCAATAGCGTGCTGCCAATAGTGTTCATGCTGGAGAGGACACTAGATCGCCTGCTCGAAGCTGGGGAGAGTGCCTTGGTGGAGCAGGAGGAGTCAGCAATGCTCCACCGAGACCAGGGCCAGGACGAGGAGGAGGAGGAGGATGATGATGATGAGGAGGAGGTGGTTGCTGGTGTCGTCCCGGAGTCAGGGCCTGGTCAGGAGGGAGAGCCGGTGTTGGGGGCACCGATAGTCCGGGGGTTGGGCATCTCTGAGTTTGACCAGCAGCGCCTCAGGGATGAAGAGTCGCACCTCATTCACCTGGCCAGCAGTGAGGAGTCACAGCGGGCTGTGCTCTTCCCCATGGCTGCCCACATGCTGAGATGCCTCAGGAGGGACCCCCGGGTTAAGACCATCAAGGCGAGGGATGATTTCTGGATGGCCACCCTTTTGGATCCCAGGTGCAAGGGGAAACTGGAGCAGTTCATCCCAGCCAGCTGGAGGCAGCACCGGATGGAGGAACTGCAGGCAGGCATTGTCAGACGGTTGGAGCAGGCAACTCCCCGGCCTCCAGTTGTCCCCCCTCATCTCACCCAGCAGGTGGCTGCACCCAGCAGCAGCCGAGCAGGGGACCTAATGGATGAGATGAGGATGTTCTTCCAAACCGAGCGACCCAGTACCAGCACCAGCAGCAGCAGCAGTCACCACCAGCGGCTGGCCCACATGGTGGCAGACTACATGGCGTCCGTCGGTGCTTCTGACAGTATGAGCACCGACGACCCCATGGAGTACTGGGTTGCCAGATTGGACACCTGCCGCGAGCTCGCTCAGTATGCGCTGGAGTTATTGTCTTGCCCCCCCTCCAGCGTACTATCTGAGCGGACATTCAGCGCGGCAGGTGGGGTGGTCACGGACAAGAGGACCCGTCTGTCCACAGACTCCGTGGACAGACTCACATTCATAAAGATGAATGAGTCCTGGATCGGCGGTGACTTTCTGGCACCCGTCGTCGGTTCAGGGCGCTGAAGGGTCCCTTGTCATGCATTCCCTGATGGAGCCCCGGACCTGATGTATTTACAGTGCTGAATATAACTATTTTAACATCTGAGAAAATCAATGTTAATATTTGGTACAGTAGGCTTTCTTTGCAATTACAGTGGTCAAACCTTTCTTGTAGTTTTACACCAGCTTTGCACACACTGGAGGAGGGATTTTGGCCCACTCCTCCACACAGATCTTCTCTACATCAGTCAGGTTTCTGGGCTCTCGCTGAGAAACACGGAGTTTGAGCTCCCTCCAAAGATTCTCTATTGGGTTTAGGTCTGGAGACTGGCTAGGCCACGCCAGAACCTTGATATGCTCCTTACAGAGCCAATCCTTGGTTATCCTGGCTGTGTGCTTTGGGTCATTGTCATGTTGGAAGACCCAGCCTCGACCCATCTTCAAAGCTCTAACTCAGGGAAGGAGGTTGTTGCCCAAAATCTCGCAATACATGGCCACGGTCATCCTCTCCTTAATACAGTGCAGTCACCCTGTCCCATGTGCAGTAAAACACCACCAAAGCATGATGCTACCACCCCCATGCTTCACATTAGGGATGGCGTTCTTGGCATGGTACTCATCATTATTCTTCCTCCGAACACGGTTAGTGAAATTATGATCAAAAAGTTATATTATGGTCTCATCTGACCACATGATTTTCTCCCATGACTCCTCTGGATCAGTCAAGACACCTATGTCAGCAGTTATTTCACACCCTATATACTCTTATTAACACTGCTGTTCATCATGGCACCTCCTGCCCAAGTGATATGACTCTGTATCAACTACTACTGCTAATACTACTACTGCTGCTTCTGCTGCTGCTGCCCAGTCAAGACACCTATGTCAGCAGTTATTTCACACTCTATATACTCCTATTCCTACTGCTGTTCATCATGGCACCTCCTGCCCATGTGATATGACTCTGTATCAACTACTACTGGTAATACTACTACTGCTGTTTCTGCTGCCCAGTCAAGACACCTATGTCAGCAGTTATTTCACACCCTATATACTCTTATTAACACTGCTGTTCATCATGGCACCTCCTGCCCAAGTGATATGACTCTGTGTCAACTACTACTGTTAATACTACTACTGCTGCTTCTGCTGCTGCTGCCGCCCAGTCAATACACCTATGTCAGCAGTTATTTCACACTCTATATACTCCTATTCCTAATGCTGTTCATCATGGCACCTCCTGCCCATGTGATATGACTCTGTATCAACTACTACTGGTAATACTACTACTGCTGCTTCTGCTGCCCAGTCAAGACACCTATGTCAGCAGTTATTTCACACCCTATATACTCTTATTAAGACTGCTGTTCATCATGGCACCTCCTGCCCAAGTGATATGACTCTGTATCAACTACTACTGCTAATACTACTACTGCTGCTTCTGCTGCTCAGTCAATACACCTATGTCAGCAGTTAATTCACACTCTATATACTCCTATTCCTACTGCTGTTCATCATGGCACCTCCTGCCCAAGTGATATGACTCTGTATCAACTACTACTGTTAATACTACTACTGCTGCTTCTGCTGCTGCTGCCGCCCAGTCAATACACCTATGTCAGCAGTTATTTCACACTCTATATACTCCTATTCCTACTGCTGTTCATCATGGCACCTCCTGCCCATGTGATATGACTCTGTATCAACTACTACTGTTAATACTACTACTGCTGCTTCTGCTGCTGCTGCCGCCCAGTCAATACACCTATGTCAGCAGTTATTTCACACTCTATATACTCCTATTCCTACTGCTGTTCATCATGGCACCTCCTGCCCATGTGATATGACTCTGTATCAACTACTACTGGTAATACTACTACTGCTGCTTCTGCTGCCCAGTCAAGACACCTATGTCAGCAGTTATTTCACACCCTATATACTCTTATTAAGACTGCTGTTCATCATGGCACCTCCTGCCCAAGTGATATGACTCTGTATCAACTACTACTGCTAATACTACTACTGCTGCTTCTGCTGCTCAGTCAATACACCTATGTCAGCAGTTAATTCACACTCTATATACTCCTATTACCACTGCTGTTCATCATGGCACCTCCTGCCCAAGTGATATGACTCTGTATTGTCAATGTCTACTACTACTACTACTGCTCAATCAAGACACCTATGTCACTAGTTATTTGCCACTCTATACTACTATTACCACTACTGATGCTGCTGCTGCTGTTCATCATGGCACCTCTTGCCCGAGTGATTTGACACTGTATTGTCAATGTCTACTACTACTATTACAGCTCAGTCAAGACACCTGTGTCCCAATTTTTTGGTACACTATTGACTACTATGACCACTACTGATGCTGTAAAGTATTCCCCAAGTGTTTTTATGCTATCTATTACTATTACCACTACTGCTTGTAAATCATGCCTGTGTGATACTTAGTGGGAATGCTTTAATAAGCATTCCCAGTATGGATACCCGTAAATGTATTAATCTTAATTAGTGTGAATGCTTTAATAAACATTTCCAGTATTGATATACGTAAATTTAGTAATCTTATTATTCCTTACGTTTTTTGGTTCTGCGTAACTTCGGCATACTTTCAGCTATTGAGACCATTCAACTGTAAAAATGTTCGTCTCGTTCAGCTAATGATGGGACTTCTTCAAGTTTTTTTCTACTTTTTACACTTTTATAAATTTTAAGCTTTTAGACCCTTTTTTTTAACATTGAAGTCAATGAGAACATCCTTTTCCCCTTTGAATTCATATGCCCTGCCAAAAGTTTCAGCTACTTCATACTTTCACTTACAGACACTGAAAAAACTTTAAAGCGGTCACAAAATATTTAGCTATCCGGCTATGACTTTTCAGATCGTTATCGTTTACAATTTTTTGGTGAAAACGCAATTTACGTTTTGCGAATTTTTCACAAAAATGCAATCGGTTATAATGTAATCCTATGGAGGGGATTTAGAGTCTGTCATGTGACCTTAACATTGGAGATCTTTGTAATTAAAAATATCTTTAGAAAAAGGGGAAACAAATTGGTCTCACGCCCACAATATCTACTTTTCATACACAATTTTTATATCAAAACGTAGCTATGCTTGTCTGGTTTATGGCAATGTGATCAATTCTGCGATACGTATTTTAGTTTTAGTTATTGGAGCAACAGCCAGAAATTATGTCTCATAGACTCTCATGTTAAATTATCTAAAAAATGTTGCTGCAGAACTCACAAAGACGCTCTTTTCTAAATCGCAGACATGGCCACATTTTTAAGTTTATCAACATAAATTTCATATCGATGCGTTTACAAGGGCCGTGTATTTCAAACGGTGTAGTCGTTGTATCGATCGCATGTACGGTTGAGGATTTATTAAGCTTTGTTTGGAGGCTTAAATCATGTATTAGATCTGTGAATTAAAAGCGTTTGTAATGTTATTTCTTTCCATAAATAACTTTTCTGACCTCAGTGCAATATTCCTCCTCACTGACCTGGGGGGGAGGGGAAACCTATTGAGGGGGGAGGGGCGACCAGGAAGTCAGCATACTCTATACTTTGCAGATAGAGAAAGAAGCTGTGTGTCCTAAAGATAGTGTAGTGGTTATGGTGAATGTCTTTGGCAAGGGGCTCACCAATTAAGCTATTCAGCATTCCCACTCGCATTTTCCTCAGGAAATGCATTGTCTAGTTATATTATATTTTAATACTCCTGCTGCTGCCTCCATGCTGAGTAAAGCTTCATGACCTCTCTGGCACAGCGGATCCACCAACAGCCTCCGCTACAAGCTACCAGACCGGATCTAAACAGCAAGTGTAACTATAACAATGAACCTTATGTTAAACCCTGTTTTGCGGCATTTATACTGCAACCATTGGGCTGTCTGCAAGAGCTCATCTGCATTCTCTCTCTTTCTTGCTCTCCCTCTCTCTCTCTTTGTATATATATATATATTGTTGCTTTTGTTATGTTCATTTTTCAACAGTTTATTTTGTGTTAGTCGTGTCTGTGTCGTGTGCTTTAGTTTGTCCTAGGTTACTGTTAAATAAAATAATAGTATAAAATGTTTTTGCTTATTATGAAGTTAAATGTGTTGATGTTGATTTGTTTGATGTGAAGTTAGATGTGTTGAAAAACCTACAACTCTATCTCAAAAAGAAATGAAACATTTCCAAAAAATAAGATTTTTTAATACAAAAATAAATTCAAATATAACTATCAATGCGTTTCTGAATGCGTTCCAGTTCCGCAATATGATCCGATTGCTGCTGCTCTAGCAGAGCATTTTGTTGTGTTAGGTAGCGGATCTTCCGCTGGTTTTGCAGGATCCTCTGGTGGGTCTTTTTGATGAGTCTGTTCTGCCTTCTCAGATCTCTTGATGCTGTTAGGATATAATAAAAAAACATTTGGATTTCAAAGAACGTTACCAAATAAATAAAATATTTTTTTTGCTTATTAATCAATCATTATCATGTGTATACACTTGTTATGTGTCTAACACATCCCGGGAGTGCAGAATTATTAGGCAAATGAGTATTTGGACCACATCATCCTCTTTATGCATGTTGTCTTACTCCAAGCTGTATAGGCTCGAAAGCCTACTACCGATTAGGCATATTAGGTAATGTACATCTCTGTAATGAGAAGGTGTGTGGTCTAATGACATCAACACTCTATATCAGGTGTGCATAATTATTAGTCAATTTCCTTTTCTTTGGCAAAATGGGCCAAAAGAAGGACTTGACAGACTCTGAAAAGTCCAAAATAGAGAGATATCTAGCAGAGGGATGCAGCACTCTTAAAATTGCAAAGCTTCTAAAGCGTGATCATCAAACAAAAGAAGCGTGTGGAAAAACAAAGGTGCAAAATAACTGCCCATGAACTGAGAAAAGTTAAGCGTGCAGCTGCCAAGATGCCACTTGCCACCAGATTGGCCATATTTCAGAGCTGCAACATCACTGGGGTGCCCAAAAGCACAAGGTGTGCAATACCCAGAGACATGGCCAAGGTAAGAAAGGCTGAAAGACGACGACCACTGAACAAGACACACAAGCTGCAACGTCAAGACTGTGCCAATAAATATCTCAAGAAAGATTTTTCTAAGGTTTTATGGACTGCTGAAATGAGAGTGAGTTTTGATGGGCCAGATGGAAGAGCCCGTGGCTGGATTGGTAAAGGGCAGGGAGCTCCAGTCCGACTCAGACGCCAGCAAGGTGGTGGTGGAGTACTGGTTTGGGCTGGTATCATCAAAGATGAGCTTGTGGGGCCTTTTCGGATTGAGGATGGAGTCAAGCTCAACTCCCAGTCCTACTGCCAGATTATGGAAGAGACCTTCTTCAAGCAGTGGTACAGGAAGAAGTCACCATCCTTCAAGAAAAACATGATTTTCATGCAGGACAATGCTCCATCACACGTGTCAAAGTACTCCACAGCGTGGCTGGCAAGAAAGGGTATTAAATAAAAAAAAGTAATGACATGGCCTCCTTGTTCACCTGATCTGAACCCCATTGAGAACCTGTGGTCCATCATCAAATGTGGGATTTACAAGGAGGGAAAACAGTACACCTCTCTGAACAGTGTCTGGGAGGCTGTGGTTGCTGCTGCACGCAATGTTGATGGTGAACAGATCAAAACACTGACAGAATCCATGGATGTCAGGCTTTTGAGTGTCCTTGCAAAGAAAGGTGGCTATATTGGTCACTGATTTGTTTTTGTTTTGTTTTTAAATGTCAGAAATGTGTATTTGTGAATGTTGAGATGTTATATTGGTTTCACTGTTAAAAATAAATCATTGAAATGGGTATCTATTTATTTTTTTGTTAAGTTGCCTAATAATTCTGCACAGTAATAGTAGTCACCTGCACACACAGATATCCCCCGAAAATAACTAACATTAAAAACAAACTAAAAACTACTTCCAAAAAAATTCAGCTTTGATATTAATGAGTTTTTGGGGTTCATTGAGAACATGGTTGTTGTTCAATAATAAAATGAATCCTCAAAAATACAACTTGCCTAATAATTATGCACTACCTGTATACTTCTAGCATCAATACCATATTATGGTTCTACAATCTGACAGGTGCGCTTTATATGTTGTCCATTTTTATATCTACATTTTATTGTTGAAATGTTATTAATCATTGTGCACATATTTACCTTCCTGAACGAGGCTCACAGGACCGCTGTCTTCCTCCTGCTCTTCTGCTTGAGAAGTTGGGGTGGTGGGGGGGGGAAGCTCCTCAGCTTGCTCCTCAACAGGAGCTGGGGTTGGGGAGTGGGAGGGCCCTGGCTGCTCCTCCTCATCCATCTCCTCCTCTGCCGCATCCTCCTCTGCCGCATCCTCCTCCTCCTCCTCATCGGCCTGGCGCCTTCTGCGCTTGGCGCGCACAACTGGTATTGGAGCACCTATAATAACACAATGTTCATATATTATAAAAATGTTTTCGAATGACGTATGCAAATTCTGTGTACTCTGCTGTATTGTATATGAATACAAATTGATTTATATAGACAGTTAACCAATGGGACAATGTTATATTAAAGGGTCTTGTGGGCACTACAGGGGACTGAGCGTGAGCTGGGATGCCACCATGTTAAAATGAGCTGTTTTTGTCTCCTTTGTTTTGTTCAGACGATCTCATGTTAAAAAAAGGGCCTGATGGAGCACACAGGATTACTATAACAACCCCACGCCTAACACAGGAATTTAGTGGGAATCTATATATATAAAACTCAACGTGTGTGTGCATGTATGTATGTATGTATGTATGTTCCAGCATCACGTACAAACGGCTAAAGATATTTACATGAAACTTGGCACACAGGTTACTTATATGTCAGCCACAAACATAGGATAGGTGGTTTAACCCTTACCCACCCCCATTTGCCATGGTCGGGGTTTTTCTTTAAAGTCCCATGCAAAGCAATGGGAAAAGTATGTTCCCACATAACTTCTGTGTTCCTGTCTGCTGTCCCATGTCTTTTTTCAACAGTACTATGAATACCTTGGCTTCTGGTGATATATGTTAGCACAACATGGCATCTTGGTTAACAACATCTGACCTTACATGAATTACATATGACCTTACATAACTGTCACCAAAGGAGCTGTGGTGGCTCCACGCGATTGCCACTGCGCTGACAAGTGATTCACCTCTGCAGCTAGGGGTTCGGATCCCGCTCTCGGCTACATGTGAATTGAGTTTGGTGGTCTCAGCCCCGCCCCCGGTGGGTGTGCTATGCGAGGTTGGGTTGGGAGGACCCCCTCACACCCGCCATTGCCACCCGGGGCATGGAGAAAGATGGCAGATTGCCTCTGGGGGAGGCCTCCCAACTCCTGCAGGCCGGCTCCTCTCTCTTTCGAGTTCAGGCACAAAATACACTTTTGAAAAAAAAAAACATAACTGTCAACAATAACTTACCTGGATGATATCTATCCCGAAGACGTCTGACCTGATCCATTTGGCGCCTCTTCAGGTCAGACCACTTCTTCACAATCGCCTTGTGGTCGTGTTGGCCGCCAAAGTCAGTGATTAGGGCGCTGACCACAGCCCTTTTCTCTGGCTGCCTGCGGAGCCGGTCGTATCCTGTTTCCAGGAACTTCTGCAAGATGAAGAACAAAGTATATTGTAATACTTCTGTTGACAGCCTTATGGATATATGACGTAAATGTATGCTATTCAACAATTGGAAGCATTCTCGCCTTATTAATCAATGACAGGGGTAACATGACAGATTTTATATCCTGCCATTTCGGTCGCCACCTTTTTTGCATAAATATAGCAGCCATTATCATTTGCATAATTATGAATATATTATTAACAACACAGGATACACGTATAGGGGAGATATGCGTTGCTAACTCTTTTCCCTGTCAGGAGCCTAACGCCCCGGGGGGTCAGAGACGGGACCTTTTCGGAGGACCACTGACGTATGCAACCGTCGCAGTTTTTTGTGATGTCACTCTTTAGGTGTGTGCACATTTTTCACTGCACCGGGTGGAGTTTTTGGGTTGTGTTTTGCACGCCACAGGCTTTTCAACAGAAAAAAACCAGCTGGAGGCAGAATGGTTGCAAAACACTACGGGTTTGTTACCTAACTCTGGGTTTCAAGACCAGTCCACCTCCAGCTGTTGCAAAACTACTACTCCCATCAGCCACGGTCTGTCAGTGCATGCTAAGAATTTTACTTTTGCTGCATCTAGGGTGCCACAGTTTAGAGACCCGTGCATAAAGGCCTGAAAAATGGGGGCCTGCAGAACTTACAATACTAGAAGTGCCAGCATTCCCAGGCATGCTGGAAGTTGTAGTTCTGCAACATCTAAAGGGCAATATGTATTCGAACGTCCTTGGGCCTTGAGGACACTGAAGTCAGGACGTTCGCATACGTCCTATGTCCAAAAAAATGTTAAATTCATTATGCTAAATAACAAGGAAAGGTGCCTAAATACACATTTGCCAACCAGGGTGTCTGCAGCTGTCCAGGCATGCTGGGACTTGTAGTTTTGTAAAAGCAGGAGACACATTTTTTGTGAAATACTAATATCTGATCATATATACTAACTTTTAAACTAGACTAAAATGCAGTTGAAGATAATGAAATAACAGTGGTCAAAATACTTACACAAATCAGCAAATTTTCCTCAGATACAGTGAAATTACTTCCAACCATCTTGCTCTGCGATTGCGTTGCGATCATAAAGTTGGCAAGGGTCCAGGAAATGGTCGCGTGTTGTTCGCGTGTTGATTGCGCTGCTTGGACCGAGCTGGGTCCATATGGCTTCGGCTGTATGGACCACAGTAATTCTTTTCCCTGTCAGGAGCCTAACGCCCCGGGGGGTCAGAGACGGGACCTTTTCGGAGGACCACTGATGTATGCAACCGTCGCAGTTTTTTGTGATGTCACTCTTTAGGTGTGTGCACATTTTTCACTGCACCGGGTGGAGTTTTTGGGTTGTGTTTTGCACGCCACAGGCTTTTCAACAGAAAAAAACCAGCTGGAGGCAGAATGGTTGCAAAACACTACGGGTTTGTTACCTAACTCTGGGTTTCAAGACCAGTCCACCTCCAGCTGTTGCAAAACTACTACTCCCATCAGCCACGGTCTGTCAGTGCATGCTAAGAATTTTACTTTTGCTGCATCTAGGGTGCCACAGTTTAGAGACCCGTGCATAAAGGCCTGAAAAATGGGGGCCTGCAGAACTTACAATACTAGAAGTGCCAGCATTCCCAGGCATGCTGGAAGTTGTAGTTCTGCAACATCTAAAGGGCAATATGTATTCGAACGTCCTTGGGCCTTGAGGACACTGAAGTCAGGACGTTCGCATACGTCCTATGTCCAAAAAAATGTTAAATTCATTATGCTAAATAACAAGGAAAGGTGCCTAAATACACATTTGCCAACCAGGGTGTCTGCAGCTGTCCAGGCATGCTGGGACTTGTAGTTTTGTAAAAGCAGGAGACACATTTTTTGTGAAATACTAATATCTGATCATATATACTAACTTTTAAACTAGACTAAAATGCAGTTGAAGATAATGAAATAACAGTGGTCAAAATACTTACACAAATCAGCAAATTTTCCTCAGATACAGTGAAATTACTTCCAACCATCTTGCTCTGCGATTGCGTTGCGATCATAAAGTTGGCAAGGGTCCAGGAAATGGTCGCGTGTTGTTCGCGTGTTGATTGCGCTGCTTGGACCGAGCTGGGTCCATATGGCTTCGGCTGTATGGACCACAGTAATTCTTTTCCCTGTCAGGAGCCTAACGCCCCGGGGGGTCAGAGACGGGACCTTTTCGGAGGACCACTGATGTATGCAACCGTCGCAGTTTTTTGTGATGTCACTCTTTAGGTGTGTGCACATTTTTCACTGCACCGGGTGGAGTTTTTGGGTTGTGTTTTGCACGCCACAGGCTTTTCAACAGAAAAAAACCAGCTGGAGGCAGAATGGTTGCAAAACACTACGGGTTTGTTACCTAACTCTGGGTTTCAAGACCAGTCCACCTCCAGCTGTTGCAAAACTACTACTCCCATCAGCCACGGTCTGTCAGTGCATGCTAAGAATTTTACTTTTGCTGCATCTAGGGTGCCACAGTTTAGAGACCCGTGCATAAAGGCCTGAAAAATGGGGGCCTGCAGAACTTACAATACTAGAAGTGCCAGCATTCCCAGGCATGCTGGAAGTTGTAGTTCTGCAACATCTAAAGGGCAATATGTATTCGAACGTCCTTGGGCCTTGAGGACACTGAAGTCAGGACGTTCGCATACGTCCTATGTCCAAAAAAATGTTAAATTCATTATGCTAAATAACAAGGAAAGGTGCCTAAATACACATTTGCCAACCAGGGTGTCTGCAGCTGTCCAGGCATGCTGGGACTTGTAGTTTTGTAAAAGCAGGAGACACATTTTTTGTGAAATACTAATATCTGATCATATATACTAACTTTTAAACTAGACTAAAATGCAGTTGAAGATAATGAAATAACAGTGGTCAAAATACTTACACAAATCAGCAAATTTTCCTCAGATACAGTGAAATTACTTCCAACCATCTTGCTCTGCGATTGCGTTGCGATCATAAAGTTGGAAACTGGCAAGGGTCCAGGAAATGGTCGCGTGTTGTTCGCGTGTTGATTGCGCTGCTTGGACCGAGCTGGGTCCATATGGCTTCGGCTGTATGGACCACAGTAACTCTTTTCCCTGTCAGGAGCCTAACGCCCCGGGGGGTCAGAGACGGGACCTTTTCGGAGGACCACTGACGTATGCAACCGTCGCAGTTTTTTGTGATGTCACTCTTTAGGTGTGTGCACATTTTTCACTGCACCGGGTGGAGTTTTTGGGTTGTGTTTTGCACGCCACAGGCTTTTCAACAGAAAAAAACCAGCTGGAGGCAGAATGGTTGCAAAACACTACGGGTTTGTTACCTAACTCTGGGTTTCAAGACCAGTCCACCTCCAGCTGTTGCAAAACTACTACTCCCATCAGCCACGGTCTGTCAGTGCATGCTAAGAATTTTACTTTTGCTGCATCTAGGGTGCCACAGTTTAGAGACCCGTGCATAAAGGCCTGAAAAATGGGGGCCTGCAGAACTTACAATACTAGAAGTGCCAGCATTCCCAGGCATGCTGGAAGTTGTAGTTCTGCAACATCTAAAGGGCAATATGTATTCGAACGTCCTTGGGCCTTGAGGACACTGAAGTCAGGACGTTCGCATACGTCCTATGTCCAAAAAAATGTTAAATTCATTATGCTAAATAACAAGGAAAAGTGCCTAAATACACATTTGCCAACCAGGGTGTCTGCAGCTGTCCAGGCATGCTGGGACTTGTAGTTTTGTAAAAGCAGGAGACACATTTTTTGTGAAATACTAATATCTGATCATATATACTAACTTTTAAACTAGACTAAAATGCAGTTGAAGATGATGAAATAACAGTGGTCAAAATACTTACACAAATCAGCATATTTTCCTCAGATTTAGTGAAATTGCTTCCAACCATGTTGCTGTGTGATTGCGCTGCGATCATAAGTTGGAAACTGGCAAGGCTCCAGGAAATGGTCGCGTGTTGTTCGCGCGATTGCGCATGCGCGATCGAAAAATCGCAATCGCAATATGTTTTTTGGTTAAAATATCATAAATATTTGATTTCAGAGTGCTGCTACAGCAGTTTTCGAAATATCTGCAATCAATTTCGCATTCGCATTTTGTGAAATTGCGTTAAAATATCTCGAATATTCGATTTCAGAGTGAGCCAATCAGATCGCTCCTCCAGCATATCTCGAAATTGCGCAATAAATATCGCATTCGCATGTTGCGATATTTCGATAAAATATCACGAATATTCGGAGCCAATCAGAGCGCTCCTCCAGCATATCTCGAAATTGCGCAATAAATATCGCATTCGCATGTTGCGATATTTCGATAAAATATCACGAATATTCTGAGCCAATCAGAGCGCTCCTACCGCAGTTATAAAAAAATCGCAATTATTTTCGCATTCGCAATAGCGAAAAATCGCAATCAATTAATTTCGATAAAATATCACGAATATTCGAATTTAGCGAATATATCTCGAATATTCGAATATATATTCGAGATATATCGCGAAATCGAATATGGCATATTCTGCTCAACACTAGTCAGGTAAGCCCAATCCTCCCTTCCTCTTCAAAGTATACATAGTGCGTTTGTTCACCCTAGGCCTCTTCTCTCCCCAGATGAATTCAAGGATTTTTCTTTGCAACATCTCCAAATCACTGCGTACCAAGGCTATCGGTAGTGTACGAAATAAGTACAGTATCCTCGGTAAGACATTCATCTTAATTGAGTGGAGTCTGCCGAACCACGATGGGGGGTGAATTCGCCATCACGCCAGGTCCTCGAGTATCCTTTTAATTAGGGCTGGGTAATTCTTACTATACAAAGTCTGGAGAGATGAGGTCAGATTGACCCCCAGATAAGAAAGTGCTTCAGATTCCCATTGGAACCGATGTGTCCGTTCAATCACCAACTGGGCTGAGCTAGGCAAAGAGATATTGAGAGCCCTAGATTTACTGTGATTTATTCGCAAGCCCGAAATATCTGAGAATGGCTTAAGGATATTATATAAGTTGGGAAGGGACGTGATTGGTGAGGACATTGTCAATAATAGATCATCGGCGAAAAACAAGCATTTATGCTCGTAGCCTCCCCCGACGATCCCCCTAACATCCTGACAGTCCCTAATTTTTATTGCCAACGGCTCTATTGCCAGGACAAACAAGAGCGGGGACAGCGGGCATCCCTGCCTAGTTCCCCTTCTGATGTTGAAAGAATGAGAGGGGTATCCCCTAATCATCAACGAGGCTGTCGGTGCATCATAAAGCGTTCGAAGGAGGACCAGAAAACGCTCCCCAAATCCATATCGACGTAATACATCGAACAGATAATCCCAGGAGAGGGAATCAAACGCCTTCTGGATGTCCAGCGAAAGCAACAAACCCCCCCTAGCGCCCTCCCCATCCCAATTAGATTGAATCGCAGAGATCAAATTAATAACTCTACGAGTTTGGTCCGACGCCTGCCTATTAGGCACGAAGCCAGCCTGGTCCGGATGAATATATTTAGGGAGAAATGTGTTCAGTCTCAGGGCTAGGACTTTGGTTAATATTTTCAAATCAAAATTAATCAACGAAATCGGGCGATAATTTGCACAATCCCCATGGTCCTTGCCCGGTTTCGGTATGACATGGATGAATGCCGCGTTATCATATGTGGGGATTTTGCAGTCCCTGCGTAAGTCATTAAAATATTTACATAAATGAGGGGTAAGGATGTCCCGATATTTTCTATAGTAATGACCAGAAAAGCCATCCGGTCCAGGGGCCTTCGTAGGGTTCAAAAGTTTAATGGCCGCCCCTACTTCTGCCTCAGTTATTGCATCGTCCATCAGGTCCGCATGGTCCCGGGAGAGCTTGGGTATTTTAAGGTCATGGAAGAACGCTTCGAACTTAGCCTGGTCCAATCCGTCCACCCGGAGATACAACGTCGAGTAAAATTTGTAAAATTCCCTAACGATCCGCTCGGGATTTTGTGTGAAGTGACCGGTCGGTAAGCGCAGTTTCGGTAGCGTCGGAGTGCACGGTCGAGGTACCAGTTTTCTCGCTAACAGCGTAGACGGTTTATCCCCCATCGTGTAGAACCTATGTTTAGACCAACTGACGTGTTTCTCGGCCTGTGTGGTCAGACTAAGATTCAATGCCAGTCGTGCCTCGTCAATTTTAAAACTCAAGTCAGTCTGGGGGTTTCTATGTTGTTCCACCAATAAAGCTTCCAGATCATCCTCTAACCGCGAGATCATTTGCTCCCGAGTCCGCTTCAATCTACTCGCTAATTGGATCAGCTGGCCCCGTATCGTTGCCTTATGGGCCGCCCAGGTGATCGCAGGGGAAGTATCAGTTGATTTATTAACTTCAAAGTATGCCTGTATCCCTTTCTCAATTTCTGCATAGTGGACAGGGTCGTTCAATAAGCTAGTGTTGAGGCGCCATGGCGAGGGGGTAGCTTTAGTCCATAACCCTCTGGTGGTCAATTTTATTGGAGAATGATCCGACCAAGGGGTAGTCAAAATTTTTGCAGAAGTCACATACGGGAGCAGTGGGGTACGGACCAGCAGATGATCTATCCTAGAAAAGGATTGATGCACCTGAGAGTAATACGTAAAATCCCTCGTTGAAGAGTTACATTCCCTCCAGATATCAATCAGATCGCATGAATGAAACAAACGGGCAACCTTACAGCTACTAGCCGGGGGACGTCTCAATATCGGCCTAATCGGATCCGATTTATCCATAGTCCTGTCTAGTGGGATATTACTGTCCCCTCCCATTATCACCTGCCCCTGGACCTTAGGTAGTAATATCTGAAGCATATTTCTAAAAAATTCCAGCTGACCTGCGTTCGGAGCATAATAGGAGATAAAAGAGACCAGCTGATCGTGTAGACGACCCACTGCCATCAAGTACCTCCCTTCCCTATCCTTGACTATAGTTATAGGTGTAAAGGGGACCCTTTTAGAAAAACAAATGGCTACGCCCCCTTTCTTTTCCGGACCACAGGAGAGGAAATATTGTGGATACCTGACATTAAGGTAACGAGGCGAAGAGGACCTGGCGAAATGGGTCTCCTGTAACAGGAGAACGTCAGCTCTCTGTTTATGATAAAACTGAAAAGCTTTGGTCCTCTTGATAGGGGAGTTGAATCCGTGGACATTATGCGTAATGACCGCGTAATCCGTTGAACATGACCTAGCCATCGCAGCAGGGCAGAGCACTCTTACCTTGGTACATCAAATGAGTTGAGGACATCACTGGAGTGAAGGCTGAGGATCGCAGGACATTCACTGGAGACACGAGGCGGACCGGGGACTGGAACGGCGCTCCCAAGAGGAAAGAAGAGAAAGTAAGTGAAAATAAAGCCAGAAACAGAGAGAATAACAATGGCCCTAGCGGCCTATATCTTGAGTGAACATATCTGTAGTAACAGATCAACCTCATACCTAAACGGGGAAAAAACCCCCCCGGGTGAAATCCCCGGAACAAAGTGTGCAAGGGTACCGCCCTCCTAAGAGGACAAGTAGTCTTGCAGTCGGGTGGCATGTGTAACCACTCCGACCCAAAAATTAAACACTTATGTGCTGACAACTGGGACAGAAAAATTACATGGTCAGACAACATCCCTGCTGTGGGGGAGAAAACAGGTCAACCATATACATACCCAACACCCCCCATCCCTCCAGCAACAACACCCCAGCCCCAGGCAGTCCATCAGAAAAAATAGTTCTTGATAATACTGAATTTTAACCTGTCCGGGTTCCATCCATCAAAACCCTGGGGGGGGGGGGAGCAAAAAAATAAAATAAAAAATAAAAATAAAAAAACAAAAATATAAGACAAAAAGCAGATACTCTAAAATTAAAAAAATGCAAAAATACAAAATCACCCTCCGTGCAAAAAAAGCACGGCAAGGGAGGTCACAGGGGGAGAAGCTCCAAAAAGACAACCGAGCTCCTACTTTGGTGACGAGACCACCATGTCCCACCACAAGTGGAAAAACACCAAGCCAATCGGGTACCCATTCAGGTCTTTCGTTGCGACTGTCTGGTCTGGCGCCTCCTAACATCTTGCCATAGTGGAGAAATGGGACGATCTGCAACCTGCCGAGGCGACTGGGTCGGGGAACCCCGTGTGATGATTCCCAATTCTAGGAGCAGGTCCTCTCCCGCCTGGAACGTCGTGAACGAATAAGAGCGGCCTTTATAGGCAAAAGACAGCCTGAATGGGAAAGACCACCTATATTTTATCTGCTTGTTAATCAGTTGCTGCAGTAGGGGTTTTAAGTTTCTGCGTTTCATAACCGTCGATGGAGCCAGATCCGTGAACAGCTGTATCTGAGCCCCCCGCAACAACAGGTCCGGTCTGTTCCGAGCTGCCAACATCAGTTTTTCCTTAACACGGTAAAAATGCGGCTTGGCTATTACATCACGCGGCAATCCGTCCTGCCGAGGTGCTGTCAGGGCCCTGTGGATACGGTCAATCTCCATATGGTGGCCAGCAATGTCAGGTATCAGTTCTTTCATAAGTTCTCCCATGGCCTCTTCCAGATCTGTGCACGTCTCAGGAAGACCCCGTATGCGAACATTATATCTGCGAGAGCGGTTCTCCAAATCTTCAATTTTATTATTAGCCTCCTCTAGCCTGTTTTGAAGGTCAGTGATCATGTCAGCATTCTGATTGACTTTCTTAACCGTACCGTCAACTTTAGTCTCTATCTGATCAAATCGTACCCCAAAGCTATGAATGTCCCTTTTGAGGTCTGTTGTTATGAGAGTACAGGCCTTGGCCAGTTCCTGCTGCAGCATGGTGGAGAATCTAGCCAGCAGCACAGCGTCTGGAGAGTACTGAGGGATCTGAGCCATCCCAATGACCTGGCCTTGCTGACTAGCCTGGCTGGCCTGACTGAACATGGCCTCAGCCAAATCCACCATATTTCCCCCCAGGGATGAGGCTGGGGAGCCCATCGCCTCCTGCTGAGCCATATAGGGGCCTGGGGACGGAGGCTGCAGAGCCGACTCACCCCTCCTGTAGGCCGCCGAGTCTCCAGAGGACTGGGACGCAAACGGGTCTCCCACCAGCTCCGGAAAGCTGTTCTGGCTCGGTGTTCTCGTCAGGGGGGCTCCGGAAGCCTCACCGCCTCGTGCTGTGCTCCGTCCTGACGCCATTTTAGGCTGCGGCCTAGCGTTCGGGGAAGGCCCCGTACCGCCGGACGGTCCGGCGCGCTTAGATTGACCCCTCTTCGGCTGTCCTCTGGCCCGCCTGTTCATCCCCCTCCAGGGAGCTCTGCCGCGGATGTTGCGGCGCTGGATCCCAGCTATCTGCGCTGATTTTTGCCTGTTTTAGGGCCGGAGCGAGCGGAGCTCAGCTAGAGCGTGTCTGCTCCGGAAGTCCCGCGCATGCGCACTATAGGGAGAGTTTAATTGATTTTGGTTTTTACTTGAATACAAATGAAAAAAACATTAAACTTACGTGGGAGATAAGTGATGAAAAAATCAACTTTCTCGATTTGGAGATTACTAAAGAAGGAGGCAAATTGATAACACAAACGCACTTTAAAACTGTTGATAGGAATAGTTATCTACCTCTGGATAGCTGTCATCACACTCCCTGGTTGGACAACATACCGAAGGGTCAGCTCCTAAGACTAAGAAGAAATTGCACCAAGACTGATGTAACTCTGAAACAGGTAAGAGGTTTGTGGAGAAGGGCTACAAACAGGATGTTATTGAGAAGAAAATACAAGATGTAGCTGTTTTGGAAAGGGATACACTAATTCAGGACTCCATAAGGAGCAACACTTTTACTGGGGGAGTACCCTTGATAATGGATTATAGTGTGCAGCACAAACAAATTGAAACAATCTGTAGGAAATATTGGCATATTGTGAAAGCTGACCGCCATTTGGCATCTATACTCCCAGAAAAAAACATTGTTTACATACAGGAGGGCTCCCACCTTAAGGGATTTGATTGCAAAAAAACGTATTGGACCCTCCGGAGAAAAAAAGTTTTTAATTTTTCAATGAAAAAGGATAATACCCATGTAAGACATGCTTTACATGTAGACATACAAAGGAGAGTAAAAAGAAAAAAATAAACTTTTAAATCTAGTTTTACAGGGTAAGAGTATAAAATCAAAGATTTTATCTCCTGTAAGACGGAAGGGGTGGTCTATCTTTTAGAATGCCCATGCAATATTCAGTATGTAGGAAGAACCAAAAGAGAGCTCTGCAAAAGGCTTCGTGAGCACACACAAAATATAAAAAATGGGTTCCCCAAACATAGCCTGTCCCGTCATTGTGACCATTATCATAATAGAGACCCCTCCTCATTAAGGGTATGGGGCATAGAGAAATATAAACCCCATTGGAAGGGAGACAATAAGGTACAAAAGATCAGTCAGTCGGAGTCTCGTTGGATACATCAATTATGCACTTTGACGCCTCATGGGCACAACGTTGAGTTTGATCTGAACTGTTTTATTTCAAATTTTTAACAGTTTTAATTCAACCCTCCTTTTTTAATATTTAATATTTTAATATTTTAATTAATTTCAGGATGTCAACATTAATATTCATTTATCTGACATATTGGAAGTTTTTATCCTTCTTTTCTATTCTATTTACATTTGCAGTTCATGCCCTAGTATGTCATCCCATTATTATTTCTCTCACATTATTAGTGGACTAATGCCTTAGTATTGCTTATCCTGAAGCTATTCTCATTTACTTGCAGCCTAGCCCTTATTATTTATCCTTCCTATATTCCAGTGGATTAATGCCTTTGCTTATCCTGAAGCTATGTTACACCTAAAATCTATGTTCCATTTCCGTTATTCTGTTTAATTGGCCACCATATTTGTATTGATGTGGCCATGCCATTATAAAAAAAAAATTCTCTCTCATGTGTTTTATCCAGCAGAGGGGGCCTTATACCATTTGTCTGTGAGCTGGAATGGACGTTTTTATTTTCATTTTATCTTTAACTATTATATTAGTTCACCACCAGAGGGAGCAATCTGTCGTTTTCCGTTTTATTATTAAACATTTAATTAATGCTTTTATTCTGAATACGAGCTATGTTATTGGCACAATTGTGTTTAATTATGTATTATTATTATGCCCGCTGTCTTGTTGCTCAAATAGTCTCGATAGCGCGGCAGTATATAAGTCACCTCCATACCAGCGGCTCCCTATCCTATGATTAAGTGGCGTGTACAGCCACGTAACGCTTGAGGAAGGAGGAGAGCCGCTGGTGACGTCATCCTCGCTTGCAGCCGAGAGCGGAGGACCTTGTCTGCATGCTGTTATATTGTCTGCTTAACTGTGAGTGCATATGCTTTAAAATAAATCGTGTTGTTTTAAGTTACTGCACTATGGAGCCTATTATTGTTCTTTTATTTTGCACTGGGGACCGTGACCTCTCACTGTGAGCCATTAAAGCGGGAGTTCACCCAATTCGTTATTTTTTTCTATTTTCCCCTTAGCTTCATGCTCGTTTTGTCTAGGGGAATCGGCTATTTGTTTTAAAATATGATCCGTACTTACCCGTTTTCGAGATGCATCTTCTCCGTCGCTTCCGGGTATGGGTCTTCCGGAGCGGGCGTTCCTTCTTGATTGACAGTCTTCCGAGAGGCTTCCGACGGTCGCATCCATCGAGTCACTCGTAGCCGAAAGAAGCCGAACGTCGGTGCGGCTCTATACTGCGCCTGCGCACCGACGTTCGGCTTCTTTCGGAAAATCGTGACGCGATGGATGCGACCGTCAGAAGCCTCTCGGAAGACTGTCAATCAAGAAGGAACGCCCAGTCCCGCAGCCCATACCCGGAAGCGGCGGAGAAGATGCATCTCGTAAACGGGTAAGTACGGATCATATTTTAAAACAAATAGCCGATTCCCCTAGACAAAACGAGCATGAAGCTAAGGGGAAAATGTGTTTGCTATGGGTGAACCTCCGCTTTAAGCAGTTTCTACCTGGATTCCTGCAAGTAATCGAGCAGTAAGATACCCAGTGAGCTGGATTGTGAGCTGCTGCTGTGCTTTACTGGAAGGCTTGTAATTAAGCCAATAGAGGTGAGAGGCTGGTGGGAGTGGTGGTCACTCTGAGTGGAACACCTGGTAGTGTTTGCGGTGGATTATCTGTGTCACTACACACATTGGAAGCTTATGGACTTGAATCATAATTTTTCAACACTTTTTTTTTCTGCATGTTATTTGGACATTTTTGAATTATCAAGGACATTTATTTGATATTACTTCACATATAATTTCATGAAGTTTGGTCCATTTTTAGCATTCACATAATTGCACTGTTATATTGGATACACCCTTTATCTGCACTTAGTGCTTGTCTTTATGTCTATTTTAGTTTTATTGCTACCATTATCAATTTATTGACATTTTTATGCACGGAGTTATTATCAAATGTGCACATAGTCATCATCACTTTTATGTGATATTGGATGGATGTTTCACTGATTTGTATCCACTTTTCATGTTTATATTCACATTCACGTTTTACATCAATTATTAGAGTCAGTGCGGCAGCACTGGGCTCTGGATGGTATCTTGATCATCTGTGCTAATTTATTAATATCACTCTTTTCACCCTCCACATCAGCCAGTTGATGGTGGGTGGTTATTATTTGGAGTGGAACGCATTTTTATTACTCACATGAATTGCTACCATGTTCATTTTATTTATTTAATATCATCAAGCGCCATTACACCCCCTTATTTCAACTTGTTATCAGTGTGTGAGCACTACTTGGTTGTGGCTGCTGCTTAGAATAAAGGTTCTATTAAATTAGTTTAGTCCTCAGTGCCCGGTTTAGGTTGGTTTGCGCATTGGTTACCCCCTATTTACAACTTTCTATTATGGATTTCTGCTTTATACAACAATCCGAAAGCGTATATTAAGTACCGTATTTATCGGCGTATACCACGCACTTTTTTCCCCTTAAAATCAGGGGAAAATCGTAGGTGCACGATATACGCCGATCCTCGCTGTCTCTGAGCACCGCCGACAAAGCCCGACAAAGACCGAGCCGAGTGTACTACACACTCGGCTAGGCTCGGCTGCACCCGCAGCCACGAGAGAGGAGCCGAACACACTGGAAATCCGGCTCTGCACAGCTCGACCGAGCCGCCAAATTCAATGCTGCAACCCCCGGCAGACGGACGCGATGGACACCGACAAGGCTGGACGGACTGGCAGACGGACGCGACGGACACCGACAAGGCTGGACTGACCCCGTGCAAGGCCACAGGCGGATGCCAGACAAGGCCGCCAATGGACGCCGGGCAAGACAGCAGACGGACACCGGAAAGGCTGGACGGACCCCGCGCAAGGCCGCCGATGGACGCGGACAGCAGACGGACACCGACAAGGCTGAGCATCCAAAAATATTTTTTTTTACCCTAAACTTCTCTTCTCAGGTTGGGGTGCACGCTATACGCCGGCGCGCGGTATATGGCGATAAATACGGAATATGGGCTACAGATCATCTACAATTAATATAAAAAGAGGTACAAGACAGGGTTGCCCCTTATCCCCTTTGATTTTTGCTCTTCTCATAGAACCATTGGCAATACTGATTAGGACTAACCCTAATATTTAAGGTTTAGAATTAGGTGGTCATCACCAAAAAAACTGTCTCTTTGCTGACGATATACTAATTTTTCTAACTCATCCCCACGTCTCAGCCCCAAACCTACTAGACATTTTAGGAAAATTCGCTCATATTTCAGGGTTATAAAACAACCACTCTAAATCCAATGCACTTAAAGCGGAGGTTCACCCATAGCTTACACATTTTCCCCTTAGCTTCATGATCGTTTTGTCTAGGGGAATCGGCTATTTGTTTTAAAATATGATCCGTACTTACCCGTTTACGAGATGCATCTTCTCCGCCGCTTCCGGGTTTGGGCTGTGGGACTGGGCGTTCCTTCTTGATTGACAGTCTTCCGAGAGGCTTCCGACGGTCGCATCCATCGCGTCATGATTTTCCGAAAGAAGCCGAACGTCGGTGCGCAGGCGCAGTATAGAGCCGCACCGACGTTCGGCTTCTTTCGGCTACAAGTGACGCGATGGATGCGACCGTCGGAAGCCTCTCGGAAGACTGTCAATCAAGAAGGAACGCCCGCTCCCGAAGACCCATACCCGGAAGCGACGGAAGAAGATGCATCTCGAAAACAGGTAAGTACGGATCATATTTTAAAACAAATAGCCGATTCCCCTAGACACAACGAGCAGGAATCTAAGGGGAAAATAGAAAAAAAAAGGAATTGGGTGAACTCCCGCTTTAACATATCCTTATCGCAAACCGAATTACATAGAGCTCAAGCATCCTTACCATTCAACTGGGTCACACACTACATCCCATATTTGGGTATCCAACTCACACCCTCAATCTTAGACCTGTTTAAAGCGAATTATTTGCCACTATTGAAACAAGTCACAAGTTTAATGAAAAATTTGTCTTCTTCCTCTATCTTTTGGTAGAATTAATGCTGTGAAAATGTCTATTTTATCGAAATTCCTTGATCTTTTTAGGGTACTTCCCATCCAAATTCCATCTTATTTTTTGAGACTTCTTCAACAAAGAGTTATGTCCTTTATATGGGGTAATACAAAACCACGTATTTCCAAAGCTTCACTTTTTCTCGATAAATCTAAAGGTGGACTAGGCCTTCCTAACTTTACTTCATATTATCATGCAGCGCAAATAACACAATTGTCCAAGTACCATGCGACATTTGAATCTACTCTATGGGTTGCAATAGAATCCATAGACATAGATCCAATATCAGTGACCAATTTTCTATGGTTATCCCCACGCGACAGAGCTCATATATCTAATCCTATTACGAAGCATTCCATGAACATCTGGGACAAGTTTAGGAATTCCCATAAATTACAATCCTCACATAACCCCTTACTATCATTTATTAGACACCCAGCTTTTTATCCTGCATGGAAGTTTCCACGATCCTTTGCAGCCTGGACCACTAAGAAATGACCCTATTTATCAGCGTATACCGCGCACTTTTTTCCCCTGAAAATAGGGGGAACCCCCCATACCTCGGAGGGGAAGGAGGGGGATGAGCGCCCACGGAAATCACTGAGCCGTTATATCCTCTCGGCTGTCACGTCACACACGCACAGTCCTGCCTCTGCCACCAGCATTGAACCAGTGTTCTGTCTGACACAGGAGATGGTCCAATGCCGATGGCGGAGGCGGGACTGTGCGTGTGTGACGTGACAGCCGAATGAGAGCTAAGTGGAGATGACGGCTCAGTGATTTCCGGCGGGCGCTCGTTCCCCTCCGAGGTATGCCATAGGTACGGCTACAGTCTCGGCCAGCGCTGCCGCGCTGCCCGTGTTTAAGGGTTTCCTCACCCACCCCTTCACCACAGACTAGAAACCCTTTAAGATCTGTGTGCTGCTGTTGCACTTTGGCCAGGTACTAGAAATGCATGTTCCAATGTATTAGTGACCTCACTGTAATATAACAGTTAAAGCAGGCCACTCAATGCTCACAGAGCAGCACTGTCATTTTTAATACGTAAATGTGAACTTTGCATTCATTTAAATTTTTATACTTATTAATGCATTTTCTATATGCTAAAGGAGCTGCTCTCTGAGTTGCTTGCTGTACATTGCTGCTTATCTTATTTTTAATTGTAACTGCATTTACTATTTGGACTAAAAAAAATTGTTTTTCAGAAAATTCCCTCTTAAAATTGGGGTGCGCGTTATAAGCCGGCGCGCGTTATACGCCAATTAAAAATGGTAGTTTGCCTATATGATATAGCTTCTACTAATAACATCCTTACATTCCGTGCTCTGTGTGATATTCATGGTTTACCCAGTAATGAACTTTTTCTACAGATTAAAAATTTCTATATGCCAATCATTGAGACGGGTTCAATACTTAACCAATTATCACAGTTCAAACAGATCTGCAAAAGCGACCCTCATACTAGAGGTCTGATCTCACTTCTTTATAAACATCTTAATTCCCCTCTCACAGATACTTTACCCTTATATACTAATAAATGGTCACAGGACTTAGATAAAATATTCTGCAAAGAGGACTGGGATAATATTTGGTTGACCACTATGCACTCATCCCCAAATTGCTATGCACTGGAAACGAACTTCAAAGTCTTAACACGCTGGTATATGGTACCAGCAAAAATAGCAAAATTTCTCCCTACTGATATAGATACTTGTTTTCGTGGCTGCACATCTCCAGGTACTCACTTACACATCTGGTGGGAATGTCGATTAGCTCAAACGTTTTCGATCAAAATAATTAATATGGCCTCTACTGCCCTGGAAATCTCGATATCACCCGACCCTGCCCTAGCACTGTTAAACCTTAAGCCCCCTGAACTCACTCGGACTCAATTCCAGCTACTTGTATATCTGACAACTTTGGCTAAACAAACCATAGCTAAGGCATGGAAATCTCAAACGCTTGCTGTGACTGAGGCTAAATACCGAATGAATTTGTCTTTCATCGCTGGACCGCAGAGGAGATCACCCATCGCTGGATACCGACAACGTTGCAGCGGGGAGCCGGGACCGAGAGTGGATTACCACCACTCGGCTATTGAGAATGATACCATTAAAAAATTCTATAAAATTTGGCAACCGTGGGTTAATCATTACCTACCTTCCGATTTTGATCAATCTTTGTTGATGCCTTGCTAATAATTTCTTAATTTTTCCTTCTTTTTTTTTTTTTTGCGCCATTTTTCTTTTTTCTTAGTGTGTTCTTCTTCTTTCTTTTTTTTTCTTGGGGCTGGGGTCGGGCCACCTTCGGGAGAGAATCCTACTCTTATCTTCCCTTCTTCTTTCCTCTTCTTCTTTCTCACTTCTTCCTCTCCTTCTTTTCTTAGCAATTTCCTTTTTGTTCT
Source organism: Rana temporaria (assembly GCF_905171775.1). NCBI lineage: Eukaryota > Metazoa > Chordata > Amphibia > Anura > Ranidae > Rana > Rana temporaria. Next base: position 82,587,697 of record NC_053499.1, on the reverse strand, counting down.
GCTTATTATTCATCAACAAGTAAATTTGGGATTTTTTCTCTCTTGTTTTTTTCTACAATTGTCTGCATATATAATTTAGAGTTTGGACTATTTACTCAATGGATTCCTTTATTAATACGACCCATTTTTTTTAGGGTCAGTTCAGGTATTTCAGAAACAATGTACAGGAGATGTATGCTCCTTTTCTTGTATGTCACAATAACTATATTTATCTTCTTGGGACTTTAGCTTTCTCATATTTTATTTATTTATCTTTCCTCTCATGTGCCCCCTCCCATCCACAGTTTGAACCCATTAGGGGTGGATGGGTGGTCCGGAGGCACGCTAAGCCTGATATAAGGTATAGTCCTTTTTTTTTATTATTTTCTTTAGTCCCTTATACCTGACATTTTTTTTCGGTATGTATCTGATAAATATGAACATACATTTAAGCACCAAACTCTACTGATATTTCAGTCATTATTGTTATGATCTTTATCCCATATTTGTATTCTTTATACTGCATTTGTAACTTGTTTTCTTATGCAAAACTCAATAAAAATATTAAACATACCGTGGAAAAAAGTCCTTTATTAAAAAGAAAAAAAAATCCAGCGGTGGTAATCCACTCTCGGTTCCGGCTCCCCGCTCCAACTTTGTCGGTATCCAGCAACGGGTGATCTCCTCTCCGGTCCAGTGATGAGAAGATCATCCGGGATCAAGAGCGCAGCATCGCCGGCCACCTGTCTCCGCCTGTCTCCCCTCTGACGCACCCTCTGCTACGTCACTGGGGAAGCCCAGGCCTACCCCTTGCATCAGAGGGGGCTGGGTCACGTAGCGAGTGACCCTGCCCCACCAATACAAGAAATGTCACTAGCTTCAGCAGCGTCATTCGCCAGGCTGTCTCCGGTAGGCATGTGCATTTCGTTTCGTTCCGAATCGAATTTCGGACGAATTTTTCATTATTCGGACATTCGTATGCATACGAACGGCCGAATCACAATATTAACGAATTAACCGAATCCGAACGAACGTCGAAAACCAGCGGACGAAATTCGACTCTAATTCGGAATCAAAATTCTATTCGACTCGAATTCGAAAAAAAAAAAAAATTCGAATCGAATTCGAAAAACAATTAGAATTCGAATTCGAAAAAAAATGTGCTATTCACTGTATTCAGAAAGAATTGTCCAATGTCCATGTCCAATCAGCTACTTTCATTTCTCCCAATCAGCTACTTTCATTTCTCATTGTGGGTGGGGCTAGGATCTATCTAAGATAATGCCACATGGCAGGGTTTACCACAGATAGAGAGAGTGTCCTGTGTGTGGTGAGGTGTACCTTCCTTTATATTTGCCTAGAGGACTCTGTCTTAAAATGTATTAATTGACAAGTATTAGTGCTATTGATGTTTTGGAGCGAGAAAGTGGGATAGAGATAGTGGCAGGATTAATTATTTTTTTTTACAATAATTGCAGTCATAAAGTCAGGTAATCATCAGATAGCCGTGTCGTGTGTGAAGTGGTGGAGTAACTGTTTCAGACAGTGTGATTGTCATACCGTAGTTGTTTGATTGAGGAGGACAGGCTCTGGCTGTGTTTTTATGATGAAGCCTTCTCAGAGTCAGACTGCTCACACATTGAGTACCATCACAAGCAGCAGCACCACCAGTCCAGCAGTAGATAATATCATGCATGGTACTAGTGTTATTTCTTCTGACCATGAACAGATGTCCAGCCGAGCTGTTAGAAGGAGGAGAGAAAACAGTCCGAGTTGTCAGCTGAGCAGCCCACCTATTAAGCTAAAAAGAACAATCACTAGCAAAATTGGAGGAGCTGCTAATACTGCCAGTGTGCAGAAAAAGAGTAAGCCACCTAATAAGCGCCGTCTGTTTAGTAACCCCATACCCACAAACACAACCACCAGTACAAACATAGCTGTAACAACTTCCAAGTTCTACAGCAAAGGCCGTGCAATGACTGCACACGGTTTATGGCCTGTTAATCCACACAGACAGCCAAAAATAGAGGTCTTACATTTGGAGAATTCTGCTGACATTGCCACAGCAAGCAACAGTACTTCCAATTCTATTGCCAGTGCCACTAACACAACATTTGCTGCAAGCTCTTCCATTTATGAGAGTATCAGTATATATCCTAATGAGGGAACTCATTTGGGGGAAGTAGACATTCAGCAGCCTGACTATGGACGTGAGTGTAGCAGTAAATCACCCCTACTTTATTCGTCACCGTCACCGTCACCACAAATGTCACCTCTAATGGACTCTCCATCCTCTCCAATTTTAATATTGGAGTCTCCTGCCCTTGTATCTAAAAGTTATGCTACTGGTGTCACCATTCAGGGTAGGCCTCCAAAGCCTGACATTTCCACCAAGCCCACCATTCCCTATATCTTTATGCCCCCTGTGGTCAAGTCACAGTCCACAGCAGGGAACATCACGCAAACAGCTGTCCCAGCACAGCAGGTTGCTAAAACCTCAGAAGAGCAATCCTCAGCACCTGCGTCCAGTGGCTCTTCCACTCGCCGTTCCCAAATATGGAACTATTTTGTAGCAAATGGTGATGGTCGCATAGCCAAATGTAAACTGTGCAGTCGGGAGGTGAGCCGTGGGCAAAAGATAGGACATCTAACAAATGCAGGCATGAATCAGCATATGCGCTCTCACCACAAACCTGTGCTACTAAGGGAGGAACATGGTGTGGCTTCTACTCCATGCACCACTAGGGGAAGTTCAGCTTTGGATGTTGCTATCAGTACTACCCAGGCTAAGGCACAGATTTCTCATGTCACTTCTGTCACAGCATCATCATCATCAAGTCAGATGTCACATACCCGCCATTCTACTTACACACAGGCGACTCTTGAACAAGTTGGTACCTTTCATTCAAAAGTCCTGTCCCGCCAGCAGTCCCGTAAAGTTACCAGATTGATAGCACAGCTCATAGCAGTTGGAGGGGTTCCTTTTAATTTGGTTGAAGGGGAGCCCTTTAAACAACTTATGCAAGCTTTGGCCCCCGGCTACAAAGTACCTTCGCGTACAACATTTAGCCGTACTGTAATACCATCGCTTTACAGCTCATGTGTTGGAGTGTTGAAGGAGGAGCTGGCAAAGGCTCCTGGGCAGTTGGTGCACTTTACTACAGATATATGGAGTGCTCCAAGTGGCCAGCATGCCTTTTTGTCCCTGACGGCACATTGGTGGCAACCTAAGGTGCCGCAAGACATTGCATGTTCTGGGCCAAGAGGCTCAGCCACCTTAGCCAAGCAAGGGCACCGTTCCTTCCTTCTCCATGCTGAGGTCATGGATGAGCAACACACTTCCCACAACATTCTCCAATCTTTGAAGAGGATGGTGGCACAGTGGTTGGGAGAGCAGGCAGGTACTCATGCAGAGATGGGCTTTGTCGTTACAGATGGTGGGGCAAATATGCTTAAAGCTGTAAGGGATGGAAAATATGTGAGTGTGCGCTGCTCAGCCCATTTGCTAAATCTTGTGGTGAAAGATGCCCTTTCTGAGGACAACACATCTGGAAAGCTGGCCACACTACTTGACTCATGTCGCAAGATTGCAGCACACTTTCATCGCAGTGTGAAAGATAGCAATATCCTTAGAAAGGAGCAAAAAAAACAAGGGCTGAACGAGCACCGCCTCAAAATTGATGTTGTCACGAGATGGAATTCTACTTTGGATATGTTGGAACGCATACTCGAACAGCAGAAGGCCCTTCATGCAATGTCAAACGAACATTACATTGGTATTGACAGACCGCTTGCTAGGGATGATTGGGCAATGATTGCTCAGCTTGTGTCAGTACTCAAGCCTTTCAAGGCTGTCACGGACCAACTGAGCCAAGAAAGTGCCAGCATATCTGAAGTAGTACCACTCGTGACGTATCTAGTTAATAACATCGATGCTCTTCTGTCCTATAAGGAGGTGTTGCCTGGGGGACATGTACCAGAAGTAATGGCCCTGCTCAAGAGGTGTAAGGTTGAACTAAATAGGCGGCTGAAAAACCTCAGACTCATGCCCTGAAGTAATGTTGGCCACTCTTTGTGATCCACGGATGAAGGGCAAGATGGCCCTGACATCCAATTCCCTGACCTTCTGGCGAGATAAATTGGTAGAGAGGGTCAGAGAGAAACATTACAAAATCTCCAGGCTTCGACGTGAGGAAGAGGACAAAGAAGCAGAGCTGGAGGAAAATGAATCTATGTCTCTGTCCAGCAGCCATAGCAATTGTGCAACCACTCCTCAGTCTACCTCTGTTTTAGTTCGGGCACTAGGCAGCGTAGTGGGACCCATCAGACTTCCCTCCCATAAAAAAATTGGTGTACAGGACATGGTAACTACATACCTTGCAGAGCCCATTTTACCCCCCACCGTAAATCCTTTAGAATTTTGAGATGACAAAAGAGATATTCGGCCAGCTCTCTCTCAAGTAGCCCAGGAACTCCTCTCATGCCCACCAACCAGTGTTCAAAGTGAACGTGTTTTTTCTGTTACTGGGAACATATTGTGCCCCCAACGTTCTCAACTGGCCCCCCAGCTAATGGAAAAACTTGCATTCCTAAAAGTCAATTTGCCCAAGCTGGAATACCCAGTTCTCAGCTATGATACTGAATAAAAGTCAAATTTTTTTTTTCATATTTGTGTTCACTGTGTTACGTTACATTTTTCCTATTATGTTTCCTTACACGTTTTTGAAGGATTAACATAAAGCGTTCTAACACATTTACAGTCTAAACAATGGAGTCTTGTGCCACAAAAAAACAATAAAAAGTAAAAAGAAAAAAAAAAATATGTTTTAGTTTTGAATACTTATTACTTACAGTAGGCTGAATAAAGACAATAGTCCATCTAGTTCAACCTTTGCAGGTGTAGTGTACGTGTGTTTATAATTAATTCCCATATCCCTGTATGTGTGTTCTTTAAGGCCCCGTACAGATGACCGAACATGTCTGCTGAAACTGGAATGGTGGACCGTTTTCATCGTACATGTTTGCTCGTCTGTACGAGGCCTAAGATATATACCCAAAACTCTTTTAAAAGTATCCATCATTCTCCCCGCAGCCACCACTGGTTGTGGAAGTGTTCCACATCCTTATTGCCCTGATAGTGAAACCCCCCCTGCAAAGTTTAAGTTTAAAATGCTTCTCCTCTCATTGTATGACTCTGTGTCCTATTACAGTCTATGAGACTTTATTTTTTTTTTCCTGTGCTGGGATCCCCATTGAGGTATTTGTAGATCGTTATCATGGCCCCTCCTCTCAATCGTCGCTTCTCCATCGAGAATAAATGTAGTGTTTGCATTAAACCTGCAGTACCAGTACTCTGGTGGTGCAGCTGCACAGATATTGTTCTATGAGGTGAGCAGTTCTCACTTCTAATTTTACATCAGCATGATTGACAACTTAGCAGTGGTGGACTGGTGGTGCTCAATAACTTTTTTTTTTTAAATACATTTAAAATAACACAGACATCAGAAGTCCATGCATGGGCTAGTAAATAGTTACTGTCTCGACTCCCACTGCTCCCTCCCACTACATCAGAAAAAACGTTACTTTGTGTCACCTTGAACTGGACCTGTGGCATTGTGATGACAGCCTGCTGCTATGTGCTGCCATAATGTCAAACAACCACATGACATCACATTAGCTGGCCACAGATTGGGGCACTCCTGAAAATCACACTCCAGTCCATAGCAAGACCGGAAAAGCTTACCCCTCTGGATTCTACCATAAAAGGTAATTAACTTTCTCATTGCCAACTTACTGTCTTGTCAATCATTGAATATACACTTTTTGTTTATTACCACTTTCCTATTTTATCTCTTTCTGTCCACCATTTCCTCTTATGGATCCAGCTCTTTCCCTCGCCAAACACTGTGTCCACTATGTATGTAACACTCTCTTTTCTTCTTCTCACTTTCTCTCAACCATATCCCTTGATGTAGCAAACAAACTATCTCTCTCTCTCTCTTTCCCAGTAAAGTGAAAGTTATCCCTGGCACAGATGTCCAACGATAAAGGCTCTCTGTTAAGGAAAAATGAAAAGGTAATGTAATGTTGTAGATACAGTAAACTTTTAGGGATATTAACCCAAACATTAACTTTTTTGGGTTTAATATTAATGAAGAAAAAAAATGAAGTGTACAGTTTTTTTTTAAACCTAGCTTCTTTTTTTATATCTTACTGCATTTTATCTCTGAACTTTAACCCTTAAAATAAATTAGTTGATGAGATTCCTACCTCCGAAATACTCCAGTTTTAATTTCTTTAGCCCCATTGCAATCCAAGAAACCACCTAGTTATTGGGGGACAATCACTGAGAAGGATGACTTTGGAGTAACAGTGATGGACACCAGAGGAGGAGGATTGGGGCCACTCCATGCATTTTTTTCCATATTAGGTGAAGATTTAATCCATCCATTCACAAATGACTGGCTTAGTTTTTTTTTTAAAGGAGAACAGTCTACTGACACTCTCAGGCCCCGTACACACGTCCGAGGAACTCGACGGGCAAAACTCATCGTTTTGCTCGTCGAGTTCTGTGTGAAGCCGCCAAGGATCTCGGCGAGCCAACTTTCCTCATTGAACAACGAGGAAATAGAGAACATGTTCTCTATTTGGCTCGACGAGGAACTCGTCGGCTTCCTCGGCCGAAAGTGTACACACGGCCGGGTTTCTCGGCAGAATTCAGCTCCGATCGAGTTTCTGGCAGAATTCTGCCGAGAAACTCGGTCGTGTGTACCGGGCCTCAGCCACAAAATAGACAGCAGTATTGTCATTGTTGTCAGGGTTGTAAACTGCAGAAGAACACAAATGTGGTATATCTGCCTAACCAGCAGACTGTAGAGTCCCAGGTAAGGTGGATAATTGCTCCTATTCGGAGCGGTTTGTCATTTCAGCAGAGAACTGGCCCTGAATACTATCAGCAGAGTAGCATACTACGTTTTGTTGTACAACAAGAATTGTAAAAATAAATCTTCAAGAGTGCAAAACATTTCTATTAGTTTTAGGTACTTACCAGAATGGGCAGATGACCGACTAGGGCTCGGGAGAGAGAGGAACCCTGGCATGCAGACGATGCACCTGGCCCACAAAGAAAAACGTGAGACTTATAGACAAGATACACTGTCTGCTAGTATGGCAGCTAGGATCAACAGAAAGAAATTCCATATGAGCATCCCTGTAAGAACCACCTAGTAACTGGGGGAAATCACTGAAAAGGATGACTTAGAAGCAACAGTGGTGGGTGGACACCAGAGGAGGAGGATTGGGGGCACTCCATGCATTTTTTTTTACATATCAGGTGAAGATTTAATCCATCCATTCACAAATGACTGGCTTAGTATTTTTTTTTTAAAGGAGAACAGTCTACTAACACTCTCTGCCACTAAATAGACAGCAGTATTGTCATTGTTATCAGGGTTGTAAACTGCAGAAGAACACAAATGTGGTATATCTGCATAACCACTACCAGCAGACTGTAGAGTCCCAGGTAAGGGGGACAATAGTTCCTATTCGGAGCGTTTTGTCATTTCAGCAAAGAACTGGCCCTGAATACTATCAGCTTAGTTGCATACTACTGTTGTAAAACAAAAACTGTTAAATAATAGCTGGATTCAGAGAGATCGGCGCATCTTTGAGGCGGCGTAGCGTATCGTTTTTACGCTACACCGCATTAAGTCAGAGAGGCAAGTGCTGTATTCACAAAGCACTTGCCTCCTAACTTACAGCAGGGTAGCGTAAATGGGGCCGGCGTAAGAGCTCCTAATTCAAATGAGGATGAGGGGAAGTGTTTTATGTAAATTGGTGACCCAACGTGATTGACGTTTTTTTACGAACGGCGCATGTGCCGTCCGTGTACATATCCCACTGTGCATTAATACAAAGTACGCCGCAAGGACGTATTGGTTTTGACGTGGACGTAAATTACGTTCAGCCCCATTCACCGACGACTTAAGCAAAGAACGAAAATTTTTCACATTTTGACGCGGGAACGACGGCCATACTTAACATTGACTAGGCCAACTATTTGTTCGACTAACTTTACGCCGGAAAGCGCCTTACTTAAACGGCGTATCTTTACTGCGACGGGCAAGCGTACGTTCGTGAATCGGCGTATCTATTGATTTACATATTCTACACCAAACTCAACGGAAGCGCCACGTAGCGTCCAGCGGAAAAATTGCACCCTAAGATACGACGGCGTAGGAGATTTATGCTGCTCATATGTTAGCCTAATTTAAGCGTATCTGGTTTCCAGAAATACGCTACAATTTGCGACATATCTACTGATACGCCGGCTTAAACGTCTCTATGAATCTGGCTATAAATGTTTAATGCCCCTTTCACACGTGGCGGAAACTGAAAGATTTTGTTTTGTAATTTCGTTTTCGTCAGAATTTTTTTTTTTTTTTAAATAAATCTATTTAGTTAGTTACTCCCGAAAATCGTTTTGATTTATTTCGTTTTTCGCTGTAACGCGGTCGTCTGAAAATCGACGGAACATCGAAATTTAAAAATGTAGATCTCTGCCTAGCACTTTCGATATACACCATAAGCCTTCGATGATAGAATCGGTGATTTCGATGTCAGAATCGGCGATTCGAAGCGTCATCGAATCTTCCACGTTCAATTCCGTGGTTTCACTTTCGTTTCTCCATCTTCTCCAGTCTCCATCTCCTGCTTTACATCTCCAACACAACCAATATGGCGGCATCCCACGGCATGGATTTCGACCCAGCCATGGAGGCTGAGGTACCTGAGCCTAGTACTGCTGCTGCAGCAGCTGCAACACATTCCACAGCCCCTCCATCACCAAAAAAAAAAAGCTTCCAGGAGGGCTGCATCCAGCAGGAAGCGTAACATTACCTGGACTCATATTGAGTGTCAGGTACTTGTGAATGAAACGCTTCCTTGCTGGATGCAGCTGTGTGGCCCCCGCTCCAGGGAGACTAGTCCGCAATGGAAATTGCAGAAGTAGGAGGAGATCTCCAAAAAGGTAGAGGAGATGTATCACCATCGGCGTGACCCGGCTGCCTGTCGTAAAAAATTCAGCGACATAAAACGGTAAGTAACGTGTCTGATTTATTTTGATTTTTTTACATTTTAACCAGTTCAGCCCCAGAGAATTTGGCTGCCAAATGATCGTGCCAGTTTTATGCGTTTTGGCACTGCGTCGCTTTAACTGAAAATTGCGTGTGGCTCCAAAAAAAAATTGAAGCACTTTTTTTCCCACAAATAGAGCTGTCTTTTGGTTTTATTTGATCACTTCATTGATGTACGCTGATAAGGCTGCACCAATGGGCACCCATGGGCTGCACTGATGGTCACCGATAAGGCGTCACTGATGGACTGCACTGTTGGGCACTGGCAGTGGCGTAACAACCGGGGGGCAGGGGGTGTGTCTGCCCCGGGCTGAGCTGAGGGGGGACGCCGGCAACCGGCAGCTCTGCTGATATTACAGTGAGCGGCTCCTCCACTGTGCGCACAGCCCCCCCGCCAGTACCTCGAAACGGCCGGCACGGGCACGCCTGTAAGGAAGCAGGGGATGCCCTGTTTGGCATAGCAACGGCACGCGCTGCGGAGGCTCCAAGATGGCGACGCGCTCTGCAGTCTGGCGGCGCCTGCAGGGACTCCCGGTCTCCCGCTCAGCCAAGTAAGTGTTGTGTCGTGACTCGCTGGGACGTGATGCCGGGTGGGGGAGAATGGTTTAGCAGAGTGTGCGCTGGGGAAGACCTGGGACTGGCTGCCTGTCCCAGCGCACACCCTGCCTCTGCTACAGGCTGAGGCTGGGACTCTGCTCAGCTGGGGAGACTAGGGAGGGAGCAGCCCACTACCAAGCATTTTACTTTAGGAGGCTTTGGTGGACTACAAGGCCCAGCATTTTACTTTAGGAGGCTTTGGTGGACTACAAGGCCCATCATTTTACTTTAGGAGGCTTTGGTGGACTACAAGGCCCAGCATTTTACTGTAGGAGGCTTTGGTGGACTACAAGGCCCAGCATTTTACTGTAGGAGGCTTTGGTGGACTACAAGGCCCAGCATTTTACTGTAGGAGGCTTTGGTGGACTACAAGGCCCAGCATTTTACTTTATGAGGCTTTGGTGGACTACAAGGCCCAGCATTTTACTTTAGGAGGCTTTGGTGGACTACAAGGCCCATCATTTTACTTTAGGAGGCTTTGGTGGACTACAAGGCCCAGCATTTTACTGTAGGAGGCTTTGGTGGACTACAAGCCCCAGCATTTTACTGTAGGAGGCTTTGGTGGACTACAAGGCCCAGCATTTTACTGTAGGAGGCTTTGGTGGACTACAAGGCCCAGCTGCTGGGCCTTGTAGTCCACCAATGCCTCATATAGGAAAATGCTGGGCCTTGTAGTCCACCAATGCCTCCTATAGGAAAATGCTGGACCTTATAGTCCACCAATGCCTCCAATAGTAAAATGCTGGGCCTTGTAGTCCACCAAAGCCTCCAATAGTAAAATGCTGGGCTTTGTAGTCCACCAATGCCTTTATAGTAAAATGCACCAATGCTGTAGTGTCAGTGTGTATTGTATAGTGGTCTGTGGGTAGTGTATTGTGTAGTGGTCAGTCAGTCTGTGTATTGTGTAGCGGTCAGTGGGTAGTTTATTGTGTAGTGGTCAGTGTGTATTGTGTAGCAGTCTGTGGGGAATTGGATAGGTCAGTGTGTATTGTGTAGCAGTCTGTGGGGAATCGGGTAGGTCAGTGTGTAGAGTAGTGGTTGATCAGGTGGGTTAGTGTAAGGGTCAGTATAGGAATAAGATAGGTCAGTGTATAGTATAGTGGTCAGTATAGGAATCAGGCAGGTCAGTACTATTGTAGGAAGGGAATGGACTCGGGGCGTGCGAAAAGTCAGCGGATTAGGGGGCCGAAACGTACTTACCTTGCCCCGGGCGGGCGCTGACAACCCACGCAACGCCACTGGGCACTGGTAAGGCGGCACTGGTGGGCACCAATAAGGCGGCACAGATGGGTGGCACTGAAGGGCATTGATAGGTGGAACTGGTGGGCACTGAGAATTGGCACTAATAGGTGGCACTGATAGGTGTCAGTAATGGGCATTGATAGGTGGTAGTATAGCACTGACAGGTGGCACTGCTGGTGTTCACTGTGGGCATTGACAGGTGGTACTTATGTCCACTGAGGCAGAATTGCCTCTTCCACTGGGGATCGATGTCCCTTACTCAACAGCCAGTGAGCGCCTTTTTTTTCTACTCACGCTGTGACCATGAGGAGAAAAAAAAAGATTACCAAGCTTTGTTTTGATCATGTGATCAGCTGTCATTGGCTGATAGCTGATCACATGGACCGGGCCCCTTACTCGGATCCGTGATCACCCGAGTCTCAGTGACTCGGTGATCACAGCGCGCCGTGCAGGGGGCACTCGGGGCGCACGTAAAGGGGAGGACATATATTGATGTCCTCCCAGCAATTGGGGTCTGTGCTGTAGCTGTCATTTGACAATAGTGCAGGCGCTAGTGGTTAAATATATTCGCCACGATCATTGTAAGAGGAATATTTTCATGACAGTTATTTTATTTGTTCTTAGTTTATCACTAATCAGAGCAGTAAGTGCTTTTATTTTACACTTGAACACCTGTAGATTATGCCCCCTTTCTGACCAGGCCACCTTGTTGTATTTATATTTAGCGTGCTGCAGCTTTAAATTACACAATTGCACGCTCCTGCGATGTAATACCCAAATCAAATTCACGCCCTTTTCCCCCAACACATAGAGCTTTTTTTACAAATCTTAAGCTACATGAAAAAGTGCGCCTATTCCAATAATTCCATTTGCATGTTTCATTCTATGGGTTCATTCTACATTTGTCTCATCATGTGTATTGATGTTATTTTCAGATTACAATTCTAGTTTAATTATGGAACCCGTGTCTCTTCTCTTTTTTTTTTGCAGATCTATTGTGCGCAAACGCAGGCAGCCGGGGCGTGGAGGAAAACAGGTGTCTCTCCTGCCCCATGAGGCAGACCTTTTATGGGGGATAGGGGAGGATGAGATAACACAGCTTCAGGCTCATCAAGGTTGGTCTCAGGATTGCATTGTGTGCAGGACATTTTATGTTTCAAGCATCCGACATTTACCATGTTGTGTTTGATTTTATTTAAAGATCGTATCAAGGCCCAGCGCCGCCAGAAGCGGAGGGCGGAGGAGCTGGAGTCCTCCTCTTCATCACCAAGAAGTAAGTACTGTAGTGTACTAGTAGTAGTACTAGTAGTGTTTCGGTGGCGGCTGGTGCTCCAAATTTTTGGGGGGCGCAAACGAAAAAAAAAAAAATGCAGCCTCACTGTGCCTATCAAATGCAGCCACTGTGCCATCAATTATCACCACTGTGCCATGCCATCAAACGCAGCCACTGCGGCAATTGTTAACACTGTGCCCATTGTTGCCACTGTGCATGTCACTGTGCCCTTTAATTGTCGCCTCTGTGACCATTGTTGCCGCTGGCTCTGATAAGCACTTTCGCACAGACAACCAGCTGCCGTTGTTCAGGTAGCCGGCGCCCAAGGTCCGGCCATCTGAATAGACCAGCGGCAGCTGGGGCAACAATACCATACATTCATGCAATACATGAATGTATGTTATTTGCGACAGCCAGAGGGGGTGGCACTGCAGCGCCCTCTATAGACGGACCGCCATCACTGCAGTTAGTATAAGTAAAAAATATTTTTTTTGTAAAATAAACATTCTTAAAGGGCCCGTTTTTTTTTTGGGACTACAGGAGGGGGGGGGGGGGGCGGCGCCCGGGCGCCCCCTATGGATGGGCCACCACTGGACTACTAGTGACTGACTATACAGTGGGTCCTTTTCCATTTGTCCAGCCTTCCATTGTCAATTTCAGTGTCACTGCTTCTCGCTCAAGCAGTGCACTGACAGCCTCAGGTTGAGCCTCTGCGACGCTCTGTCAGGTAACTTAAACGTTTGCGTAACTTACGCAATTTGACAGAACGTTGCGGTCTGAAATAAGGCGCCTGATCAGTGGTGGTCGCTGGAACCAGGACAGGTAAGTACCTCTTCTTTTTTTTTTTTTTTTTCATAATTAATTTTATTGGTAAACAAAATAAGGTTTACATTACATTAGGACAAGGAGTCTGGAAAAAAACAGTAGGTTTTACAGCATTAATAATCAGAACTAGCATGCAATCAGGAATACAGAAAAAAAAAAAAAATACAGCATTTGTCGACATACTTAACAAGTTATGGGATGCGAGCAAAGTTTATGACAAGTTTAATGACTATCTGCGCATCCAACGTTAGTCGTTTGTATGTCTCCTATCGAATTCTATGCAGGTGTAAGCAGCGGAAGGAGACAAGGGATGGCTAGTTCACACGGAGCTGACCAACTTTGCGTAATTACTCTCTTTTAATAATTTGGGTGCTGAAGTTGGTCAGCTGTCGGTATTAAATGGAATGGGCTGTAGCGTGTGAGTGGAATGAATCCGATTGTAGACTCCCCAAGGGGAGGGGAGGGGGGATGGGTATAGGAGCGGAAGAACAAGGGGAGAAAGGGGGGAAGAGAGATTAAGAGCCGTGGTAAGAAGAAAGGAGAAAGAAAGAAGGAAGAGTAAGGTAAAATAATATAAAGTATAGGGAGAGAGCAGTATGCTTAGAATCAAAGAGAGGAGAGGGGGGGGTGAATGGAGATGGGTAGGCTGGGGGGGGGGTACCTCCCAGTCTCCGCCGCCGGATCCCAAGTGTTGGGATATGGTGAATACCAAAAGTTTTGTGTTTTATAGATAATTGACAGTATGCTTATCAGGATGAGTCAATAGAGGTCCTCCCTCAGTCTTCCCTTGTGTAGGGGAGGGAGGTTATGTGTCGCTTATTTTAATTAGTTAAGAGTACAGAGTGTAATCTTGCAATTACCAGGGGCTTTAATCGTCTGGAGATGGCTGATTCCCATTTGTTTGGTCCATCAGGAGTTTGTAATTGGCTGTGGTACAGAAGTGGGTCCAGCAGGCCCATGTGTGGGAGAATTTGGTTGGACAGTCTTTGGCTATAGAGATTAATTCTTCCATTTCTGCAATTTTTCCAATGCGGTTGAGCCATTCAGGAATGGTTGGAACATGTGTTGTTCCCCAATGTATAGGGATGCATAGTTTGGCTGCGTTTAGTAGGGGTGGTATCAGCGTTTTGCAGTATCGCTGAGCTGGTATGTCAGAATGGTGTAGCAGAAGTTGTGCTGCGGTGTGTTCTAAAGTGTATGTAGAGATTTGCGATGTAATTTCTCGGACTTGGGTCCAGAATGGCTGGATTAGGGGGCAAGACCACCAAATGTGCTCCAGAGTACCTGTGTCGCTAGAGCATCTCCAACATTTGTCCGAAAGGGCGGGATTGTATTTGTTGAGGATAACCGGGGTTCTGTACCAGCGCATTAAGACTTTATAATTGTTTTCCTGTATCGAGACATTGAGAGAGCCTTTATGAGTTATTATCGATATGCGTTCCCACTGTGCCTCTGTCATTTCTATCTGTAGGTCTTTTTCCCAACTTGAGCAAGCTTTGTTAGTCTTCAATATGCTGTCTGAGGAGAGTATGTTGTAAATGTTAGATATCATGTGCTGCTGTGGTGCAGAGTGGGAGCATAGCTGTTCGAATGTTGTGAGACGGCGAGAGACAGAGGATGTGCGGTCAGCATCTTTCAGGAAGTGTCTGATCTGGAAATAAGTCCAGAGAGGAAACGTAACGTGTTCTGTGTTGGCTGGTAACGAAGAGCGCTCTAGAAAAGTGCCTGAGTGGTAGAAGTGATGTGCCAAGACTTCTGGGTGTTGCCATGTGTCTGTCAGAAAATTTGTGGACATACCAGGTGGGAATTCTGGATTGAGCTTTACTGAAGTAAGGGGCCCAGGGGTCGAGGAAATGCGTAACTTTCGGCAGGCGTCTTGAAAACAGCGAAGTGTCGGGGCAATGAGAGGGTGTTCATTTAGAGTCTTCGGGGTGTGTTTGCGTGAGGTCCAAGAAATGGATCGTAATGGTAAGGGGGAGAAGGTGTGTTCAAGAGAAACCCAATCTTTACTGTGGCTATGGATTGACCAGTCTACAATTCTAGCGAGGTGGCATGCCCAATAGTATTTTTTGAGGTCTGGTAGCCCAATGCCCCCCTTCGTTTTTGGTTTTGTTAACTGTTCGTAAGCTACTCTGGGTCGTTTCTGATTCCATAAGAATTTAGTACAAAGTCGTTTGTAAGTTTGAAAGAAGGATGGGGGGAGTCTGATGGGTAAGGTTTGTAAGATGAATAGGATTCGGGGGAGTGTGTTCATTTTTAGGATTGCTGCCCTTCCAAACCAAGAGAAATGTGGTTTATTCCATTTACTCAAGTCACTAGAGATGGTTTTAAGGATAGGGAGATGATTTTTGGAGAATAAGTCTGAAAGTCTAGCCGTTAGATATATCCCTAGATATTTAATCTGATTGTGGTTCCATTTAAAGGGGAAGTTGTTTTTGCATTGTAGTACCGCTTCTTGTGGGAGGGAGATATTCAGGGCTTGGGATTTAGCAACATTTATCTTGAAGTTGGAAATAATATGAAATAGCTTCAACTCTTTTAAAAGATTTGGAATTGATATGTGGGGATCTTTCAGAAATAGCAGTATGTCATCGGCGAAGGCCGCCATTTTATAGGTACGGTCTGCGATGCAGAAGCCTTTGACACTATCGTTAGCTCTAAGACTTTGGAGGAAAGGCTCAAGGGTCAGGACGAATAAAATTGGGGAGAGTGGGCATCCTTGTCTTGTCCCGTTGCCAATAGTGAAGGCGTTTGACAGGTGGCCATTAACACGAACCCTGGCAGTTGGTGCGTTGTAGAGGGACATAATGGCACTAAGTAGTCTATCTGGGAGACCAACATGTTTCAGGACTGCTTCCAGGTAGTCCCATGCCAGCCTGTCAAACGCCTTCTCTGCGTCCAGTGACAGAAAAAATCCTTCTTGTTTGTGTGTTGTAATCCAATGATGTATGTTTAAGGCTTTGATTGTGTTATCCCTGGCTTCCCTGCCAGGGATAAATCCAACTTGGTCCTTCCCTATCAGGGATGGGAGGAAGGGTGCAAGACGTGAGGCTAAGATTTTGGCGTATAACTTTATATCTACATTTAATAAGGATATCGGCCTATAGTTGCTGACCGATGTGGGGTCTTTCTCCTCTTTTGGGATTACAGTGATGTGGGCTTCTAGCAATCTGTTGAAGGGGAGGGTAGGGGACGACAGGGAATTAAAAGTCTTAATAATGTGTGGGGATAAAGTATCCATGAAGGCCTTGTAATAGGTAGCTGTAAGCCCATCAGAACCGGGGCTTTTACCGTTTTTAAGTAGTTTGATTGCCAATTTTAGTTCCTCTTCCGAGATGGGGTGTTCTAATTTGAGGGCATCTTCCCTGTTTATGAGTTTGGGGCAATGTTTGTCAAGGAAAGATTTAATTAATGTGTGGCGAGCTTCAAGGCTCTTCTGAGTCGTCGCATGCTTGGGGAGATTATATAAAGTGGAGTAATAGGTCTCAAATTGCGCTGCTATGTCCGTCGGAGTAATGAAGGACTTTCCTTGCGGGTCTTTGATAGTATGAATAGTAGCCTGTGCTTTTTTGGTCTGGAGAGCTTTTGCTAAGTATTTTCCACATTTATTGCCGAATTCGTAGAAGAGCTTTTGGTGCAGGACAAATTTGCGTCGTGTTTTGCGGTTTAATTCTTCACGTAAGAGTTTCCTATTTTGGGTAAGTTCATGATAGGTTTGTATCGCTTGGGATTGCTTGTGGGAGAGTTCAAGGGTCTTAATCTTGTCAAGTAGGCCTGTGATTGTACGCTGTTGAGCTTTTCGGCGCGCTGCCTTGAGGGAAATGAATTTCCCCCTAAGTACACATTTGTGGGCTTCCCATTGGGTAAGTGGGGCTATGTCAGATGTATTATTTTCTAGAAAAAATGTATGTATGCAGTTGCGAACGTCTTCGATCACCTCTTCTGAGGTAAGTAAAGTCGAGTCAAGGCGCCATATATTTTTGGAAGTGTGTTCATCAGGGAAAGTCAGGGTCATTGTAATTGGGTGGTGATCTGATAGTAGCATTGGTTCAATAGTGGCAGTTGAGAGAAAGGGGATGTCCTTCTGGGATAGGAATAGGTAGTCAATCCTTGAATATTTGTTATGGGGGGCTGAAAAAAAGGTATAGTCTTTCTCGTCAGGGTGTAGTGTGCGCCAGGTGTCGTGCAGAAGAAGATCTTGGATCTGTAGCTTAATTTGTTTAATTGCTTTGTATGGCAGGGAAGATGTTCCCGTGGAGGTATCCAGAATTGGGAACAATGCGACGTTGAAGTCTCCTCCTAGAATGGTCAGTCCGGATTTAAAGTCTGAGAGCAGTCTTGAGATGGATCTGAAAAAGCTTACTTGGGCAGTATTGGGGCTGTATATGTTATCTAATGTTACAGGTCGCCCATGAAGACGGCCCTTTAGGAAGATATATCTGCCCTCAGTGTCTATAAGTGAGTCTATGGGTTGCCAATCAAGGTTTTTGGAAAATAGAATCGAGACCCCTTTGGTCTTTGCAAGTGGGTTGGTAGCATGATGCACTGTTGGGAATAGGTGGTTGGTAAGCTTGGGGATTTTGTTTGTATGAAAGTGTGTTTCTTGCAAGAACACTATATTTGCCTTCAATTTGGCCATCAGGTCAAGGGTTTGGCTGCGTTTTTCTGGGATGTTGAGGCCTTTTATGTTCAGTGATACTATTTTTAGCGCGGGTTTTTTTTTTGTGGAACTTAGATGCGACATGGTGAGATAATGTGTGGTTGTAAGAGTAGTATATGATGGTCAGATGTGGGGTGGTTGTCTTCTTATGTGATAACTCAGAGAATGAGAGAGGCAGGGTTTTGAAAAAATTTGTGTTCGAAAGGATGTGGTGGAGGCGGAGACTGAGAGGTAGAAGTGGGTGAGGGAGGGGAGGATGAGGTGGGGGCGTAAGGGGGAGGGGGAAGGGTGCAAGAGGGAGAGAAGAGAAGAAGGGAGAGGAGAAGAAAAAAGAGGAAGGAGGGGGAGAAGAGGAAGAGGAGGAAGGAGGAAGAGAAGAAGAGAGAACAAGAAGAAAAGAAAGAGAGAGAGAGAGAAGAAAAAAAAAAAAAAGGGGGGGGAGGAGCAGGTAGGTAAGTTAGGGGGTGGGGATCAACGAAAAGGACAAATTACCGGAGTGGGGGAGGTTGTATGTAACCTCTCCTAGTATACGAAGGTGTCCGGTAGGGTTTGACAGGAGCAAATATGTTCCCGTCTCGTGGGGAGGTGGTAGGAATCGGTGTGAAACGGTCAATAATCAGTATCTCTCGTCCACAGGAGATCTACGTTACAGAAGATATCTTTTTTTTTTAACAGATTTTTTATAAATGGTGAATGTCTTGTAGATTAGTGACCAGTGACTACTGGCCTGCCCTGTATTGCCATGCTAATAGAGATAATATAATACATTTTATACAGTATTATTGTTTTTTTGAAGATTGAACATTCTAACGTTCAACATTTCTCCTTTATTAAATAAATAGGTGCCATCCAGTCAGAGGGGGAGACGCAGGAGGAGGAGGCTGAGGCGGCAACGCCCACATGTAAGTTAGTATAATAATCTTGCTGGTATCTGCTGCTGAGTGATGATCATTGATCATACCGTACATCTTTCAATGTTCTTGTACTAATGTGTGAGATTGTTGTACACTGCAGATTGTAATGTTCTTTTCTATATTATTTCCTGGTCTCAGGATTGCATTGTGTGCAGGGCATTTTATTTGTCAAGCATCCAACATTTACCATGTTGTGTTTGATTTTATTTAAAGATCGTATCAAGGCCCAGCCCCGCCGGAAGCGGAGGGCGGAGGAGCTGGAGTCCTCCTCTTCATCACCAAGAATTAAGTACTGTAGTGTACTAGTAGTAGTACTAGTAGTGTACTCGTCGTCGGTGGAGGCTGGTGCTCCAAATTTTTGGGTGGCGCAAACGAAAAAAAAAATGCAGCCTCACTGTGCCTATCAAATGCAGCCACTGTGCCATCAATTATCACCACTGTGCCATGCCATCAAACGCAGCCAGTGCGGCAATTGTTAACACTGTGCCCATTGTTGCCACTGTGCATGTCACTGTGTCCTTTAATTGTCGCCTCTGTGACCATTGTTGCCGCTGGCTCTGATAAGCACTTTCGCACAGACAACCAGCTGCCGTTGTTCAGGTAGCCGGCGCCCAAGGTCCGGCCATCTGAATTGACCAGCGGCAGCTGGGGCAACAATACCATACATTCATGCAATACATGAATGTATGTTATTTGCGACAGCCAGAGGGGGTGGCGCTGCAGCGCCCTCTATAGACGGACCGCCATCACTGCAGTTAGTATAAGTAAAAAATAATTTTTTTGTTAAATAAACATTCTTAAAGGGCCCGTTTTTTTTTGGGACTACAGGAGGGGGGGCGGCGCCCGGGCGCCCCCTATGGATGGGCCACCACTGGACTACTAGTGACTGACTATACAGTGGGTCCTTTTCCATTTGTCCAGCCTTCCATTGTAAATTTCAGTGTCATTGCTTCTCGCTCAAGCAGTGCACTGACAGCCTCAGGTTGAGCCTCTGTGACGCTCTGTCAGGTAACTTAAGCGTTTGCGTAACTTACGCAATTTGACAGAACGTCGCGGTCTGAACTAAGGCACCTGATCAGTGGTGGTCGCTGGAACCAGGACAGGTAAGTACCTCTTCTTTTTTTTTTAAACTGATTTTTTATAAATGGTGAATGCCTTGTAGATAAACATTAGTGACCAGTGACCACTGGCCTGCCCTGTATTGCCATGCTAATAGAGATAATATAATACATTTTATACAGTATTATGTTTTTTTTGAAGATTGAACATTCTAACGTTCAACATTTCTCCTTTATTAAATAAATAGGTGCCATCCAGTCAGAGGGGGAGACGCAGGAGGAGGAGGCTGAGGCGGCAACGCCCACATGTAAGTTAGTATAATAATCTTGCTGGTATCTGCTGCTGAGTGATGATCATTGATCATTCCGTACATCTTTCAATGTTCTTGTACTAATGTGTGAGATTGTTGTACACTGCAGATTGTAATGTTCTTTTCTGTATTATTTCCTGGTCTGAGGATTGCATTGTGTGCAGGGCATTTTATTTGTCAAGCATCCAACATTTACCATGTTGTGTTTGATTTTATTTAAAGATCGTATCAAGGCCCAGCGCCGCCGGAAGCGGAGGGCAGAGGAGCTGGAGTCCTCCTCTTCATCACCAAGAAGTAAGTACTGTAGTGTACTAGTAGTAGTACTAGTAGTGTACTCGTCGTCGGTGGCGGCTGGTGCTCCAAATTTTTGGGGGGCGCAAACGAAAAAATAAATAAATGCAGCCTCACTGTGAGTATCAAATGCAGTCACTGTGCCATCAATTATCACCACTGTGCCATGCCATCAAACGCAGCCACTGCGGCAATTGTTAACACTGTGCCCATTGTTGCCACTGTGCATGTCACTGTGCCCTTTAATTATCGCCACTGTGCCCATTGTCACCACTGTACCCATTGATGCAACTGTGCCCTTTGTCGCCTCTGTGACCATTGTTGACGCTGGCTCTGATAGGCACTTCCGCACAGCCAACCAGCTGCCGTTATTCAGGTAGCCGGCGCCCAAGGTCCGGCCATCTGAATAGACCAGCGGCAGCTGGCAACAATACCATACATTCAAGCAATACATGAATGTATGTTATTTGCGACAGCCAGAGGGGGTGGCGCTGCAGCGCCCTCTATAGACGAACCTCCATCACAGCAGTTAGTATAAGTAAAAAATAAATTTTAAGGGAAATAAACATTCTTAAAGGGCCCGTTTTTTTTTGGACTACAGGAGGGGGGGGGGGGGGGGGCGCCCGGGCGCCCCCTATGGATGGGCCACCACTGGTACTAGTGACTGACTATACAGTGGGTCCTTTTCCATTTGTCCAGCCTTCCATTGTAAATTTCAGTGTCATTGCTTCTCGCTCAAGCAGTGCACTGACAGCCTCAGGTTGAGCCTCTGCGATGCTCTGTCAGGTAACGTAAGCGTTTGCGTAACTTACGCAATTTGACAGAACGTCGCGGTCTGAACTAAGGCGCCTGTTCAGTGGTGGTCGCTGGAACCAGGACAGGTAAGTACCTCTTTTTTTTTTTTAATGATTTTTTATAAATGGTGAATGCCTTGTAGATTAGTGACCAGTGACTACTGGCCTGCCCTGTATTGCCATGCTAATAGAGATAATATAATACATTTTATAGTATTATTGTTTCTTTGAAGATTGAACATTGTAACGTTCAACATTTCTCCTTTATTAAATAAATAGGTGCCATCCAGTCAGAGGGGGAGACGCAGGAGGAGGAGGCTGAGGCGGCAATGACCACATGTAAGTTAGTATAATAAACTTGCTGGTATCTGCTGCTGAGTGATGATCATTGATCATACCGTACATCTTTCAATGTTCTTGTACTAATGTGTGAGATTGTTGTACACTGCAGATTGTAATGTTCTTTTCTATATTATTCATAATTAACAGCTACTGAGGCTGAGCAGGAGGTGGAGGAGATCTGCCCTGGAGAGGCTGCTGGGGATGCTCAAGATGGTGTCCAACAGCCAGGCGCGTCAGGTCCAGGGAGTAAGTAGTATAACTTTTTTTTGTATTTTCCAGGCAAATATAGTATTTTAAATATGAAATGCTGATGGCATACCTAGAAAAATTTCTTCTGCAAGGCTTTGGTTGAGCTGCCATTATTAATTATTTATTAGTCCCCCTCTGCAGTTGATTCCAGTCTTCCTGTTAGCATTACCTGTGCTTGTTAAACCCTCAACGTCACTTCCCTGATCACGCCACCTTCTTGCTGCAGTTAAGATTCCCAGTCTGAGCCAATCACTGCCATCGTGAATAACACAGCTGGCTGAAGGGGGTATGTCAGACAAAAATCTCCAGCTATTGGCTGGCAGTCCCTGGACATGTTTAATCTCTGGAATGCCCCTGATGCATGCATTAACACTTTCCTCATGATGTCTGGTGCCTCACCTTTGGCATCTCTAAAGCAGGGGTCTCCAAACTGTGGCCCAAGGGCTAGATGTGGCCCCTTGCTAGCCTTTATCCATCCCTTGGACACTATTACTCCCACTGGCACCAACAATGGGGCATTATTTACTCCACTGATACCATTGATGGGATATTATTCCTCCTACTAAGAGGGTCACTACACGTTCTATTGCCCAGTGCCCACTAACCCTTAGGCCATATTTATTCTTACTGATGCCGGGCCACTAACATTTCTACCCCCGCTAGCCACAGACACAACCCGGGCCTCCTAAAGCCTGAAGGACAATAAACTGGCCCTTTGTTTGAAAAGTTTGGAGACCCCTGATCTAAAGCAAAAAATTGTAAATGACCTTGTGACCTCGTAGATCTTTGTGCAGTCAAATATCTATAAAAAGTCTGAGTCTTTAGGCTATAGTTCAGACTCTGCAGTGTATTGTTTTGCAATGCACATAGGGAAGGCTGTTTAGTTTAGTGATATATTTTTATTTTACATGTATCCTGGAGTTTTTATTTAACTGCTCAATTTTGTCTAGTGGTCTTGTTTGAAAAGTTTTAGACATACTGATCCTTGGATCCCCAGTGGTCGTACACATTTCCATGCACCCTCTCTCACCTCCACTTAAATGGTCTAGGGCTTCTGAAGTTATTATTATTGAGACCTGCATAGGTCTTAAAGGCTCTGGGAGAGACCAGACCACCACTGCAGTATCAGAGAGGAGCAGATGAGGCACCAGCTGCCAGGATATGGAAGGCTCAGTAATTGTAAATTCTCTTTTATACCTACTAGCCTAGACCAGGAGTGAGTAACCTACCTAGCCTAGAACAGGAGTGGGGCTTATTCAATCAGTGGCCAAGTGGCCATACAAAATTAACAACTTAAAAAACTTAGTAGCCGGCTATATTTTATTAAACAACTTTTTTTAGGTCGTCCCTAATGTAATGGCTTAAATGGCTTCTCTTTGGTGTATGTAATGTTAATAGCTGGTGTAGCTAATGTTTTTTCTACTTGCAAGTGCATATTTTTTCTTCCATATTTGCGACAGTCAGTCAGTCTTGATAAGGTAGATTAGTTAGTGGTGGTCGGTCAGCACTTAGGTATCCATTACACCTTTAGATTTTCTATAGGGACCAAGTGGATGCGCCATGCCACCAAGCTGCTAAAATCTTGCCGAGATTCCCCTTTACACTGCTTGATGTGTAGAGGGGAATCCCTTTGTATTCTGGCCGCCTGGCCTGGGGAGGACTCTCAGCTATGCCCTGGTCAGAGTACAGTAAAGTACTACACCTTCCTGCACAGCTATGCAAACTTGGGATGACACAGCGAATTTACACAGAAACCACTCTCTCCTACACACAAATTGATTAGGTGCATATCACTGAATATCATATATTGAAAAATGGTATGTAAGTGAAAAGATCTCAAGATGTTACATGATTGTCTACAAGGGCTGGAAGATAATTGCGTTTATATAATGTTAGGGTGAAGAAGCCATGTGTATTTCTATTGTATTATCTATCTAATATATTTTCTTTTCTTCACAGATCAAGATGAATTAATCATTCTTGATTTACATGCAGTGGACGAAGACCTGGACGCGTCTGGTTTGGCTCACCATTCTTCCTCCCCAGCAGTTTCTCCAGCGCATCATCTCCTCCACCCTTCAGCAGCATCCCCCAACCAGGACATACCCATTGACGCGGGCGCGTCCTCCACAATGCAGCAGCCTACTCCAGGACATGCCCACTCTCCAGAGCCATGCAAGCCTCTGCAGCGCATTGTGAAGTGCCACTGTCAAGAAAGACAGTTAAGGAGGCTGTCTCACTCCTTGGCCCTCCACAATCGCCAGCAGATGCGGCAATATATGGCTCTGGAGAGGTACCAACGGGCAACGAGGAGGATGGTGTGTGAGAATATGAGAGCCATAAACTCCACACTTGAATGCATACTGACCAAGTTGGAAGGAAACCAAAGTTTGTATTTTTTTTTTGTTTTCTTTTTATACATGTTTGTTACTTTTCAATAAAAAAATTTGATCAGAAATAATTGTTTTCTGGAGTTTTTGCTTTCCTTGTTAGGTTCATTAGGTGATGTACTGTATGTAAATGAACTATTCCATGTATTGTTACTAACTTACATTTAATCATCAGGCTGAACTTAGAAAATGTAAGAGATTTTTCTCTACACTATTTTGATGTGCAAAGGGTAATCCCATGTATATTCATATTGTGTCCAGTCACGCCGTTCAATACAGCTATCCCCCCACCAGAATACACATACACTCGTCAACAGTTCAAAGGGCAGTCATCATTTCCAGGGCTTGAGTAACATGGCAGCAGGGTAGATTACTCAAACTGGAGACAATTACAGATGGTCATGAAACAGGCGGAGGATCAGAGAGGGCCCTGTTGTCCCCAGGGTCAGAGATGGCAAATGGGAGGGGTCCCGGGCGGGCATCGGGATGCAGATCAGCAATGACCAACTAATCGACCTTGCATAGAATCACGTTTCCAGTTGTATGCTTCTTTGTGCTATGTTGTGTTGGTAAGATAACATATTCTTGACCCAGCCCCTTGACCCTGTTAATCTCTATTTAGGTCTGATATAGCTGCAGCAGGTAGCACACCAGTGGTGGAAGCTGTTGCACTTGCCAATACTGTTACACTTCGTGAACTAGTGCTATTGCTCATGGCAGGGGTGCTAGGGATTTTAGGTGTCACTGTCATCTTCACAGAATTCTTCCTCCACAATAACAGAGGGAGAAGGGGAGTTAGGAGCAGATGAAAAAAGTGAAATGCTACCTGTCCTACTCCTCACAGAATATCCCTCTTGCCCTTTCCCCAAGTCATTCTGTAAGTCTTGTGGGGTAAGACTGTATAACATGTCTGCAGTGGTTGGGGAAAGAGGAGCATCGCATTCAAAATCATTCTCATGGGGCAATGAAGAAGACAAAGGGGCATATTCTTAAACATCTGAGGCGGCGGAACGTATGTCCTTTACGTTACGCCTCCGCAAGTTTAAGTGGCAAGTGCCTGATTCCCAAACCACTTACCTGTAAACTTGCGGCGGCGTCGCGTAAAGTCCACCCGCGCAAGCCCTCCTAATTCCAATGATCCTGGTAGGGGGCGTGGATCATTTAAATTAAGCGCGCTCCCGCGCCGATCGTAATGCGCATGCTCCGTCGGGTAAATTACCCGACGTGCATTGCGCTAAATGACGTCTCACGGACGTCATTTGTTTTGACTGTAACGTAAATGGCGTCCAGCGCCATTCACGGACGACTTGCGCAAACAACGTTAAATTTTCAAATTTCGACGCGGGATCGACGGCCATACTTAACATTGAGTACGCCACCTAGGGGGCATATTTATCTTTACGCCGCGTATCGCTTACGGAAACAACGTTAAAACACTACGGCGGGCAAGCGTACGTTAGAGAATCGGCGTGACTAGTCATTTTCATATTCTACGCTGACCGCCACCTAGCGGTCAGCGTAAATATTGCAGCCTAAGATACAACGGCGCAGGCCGTCGTATCTTAGGCATGTTTAAGTTTATCTCAGTTTGTGAATACACTTAAACATAGGATCGGACTTACGTCGGCGTATCTGCTGATACGCCGGCGTAAATTATTTGAGAATATGGGCCAAAGTCTCACTCTCTGTCTCTGGCTGCTGCTGTCTCCCTCAATTGCTTCTTTGGGGAGCTGGGCACATTGGCGGTGTCATTGGTGGTGGTGGGTGGTGTGGGTGATTGGTGTAACGGCAACTCCACTTGTTTTTTAATAGATTTCTTGCCTCTACCATAAAAATACAAAGCCATGACACCTGTAGAAGGAGGTGCTGCACTAGCAGTGGAAGCAGCAGCAGATGTTGGTGGTCTGGCAGGAAAACTACTACTAGTAGAACTGGTGGTGGAAATAGCTTTGCTGGTGGCAGTGGTGGTGACAGCCACTGTTGTAGACACTGATAGCATGTTTGTGGCGGCAGACATGTCTGAGACACTAGTAGTAGCAGAGACCTTGGCACTTTTTTTAGCAAGGCGTCCACCACGACCGCGACCACGACCTGCCTTCACTTTTCCCTTACAATGGTACATTGCTGTTGCTGTAGTGGTGATCACGGTCTGGATCAGACAGGTAAGGTAACACAAGATAGGGTATATAGAATCTCAATCTATAATATAGAATCTATAATAATATCGCCCCCCTCCCCACAACACAGGCAGCCTCTGAGGCTATCACACACAAGCAGGCAGCAACAAGTTCGTTCACTAGTATCACTAATATCAAATCAAGATCAATTCACATTAACACAATAGCTTGTGCTTATTGCTGCAGTGCTTATTAATTCAGGTTCTCTGACAAACAGACCAGCTAAGATTGACTCTCTTCTGAAATCATTCAGAGTATGTCTGTCTCTCTCTGCTAGCAATCGTCGTAAGTTTAAAGCGGGGGTTCACCCAAAAATAAATTTTGAACATTACATTCAGCCGAGTTGTCCTAATGACAATCAACTTTTTTTCCCGTAAATACCGTATTTCACCGCCGCTTCCGGGTATGTCTTCTGCGGGACTGGGCGTTCCTATCTGATTGTGATTGACAGGCTTTCGACCATCACGAGTTGCCGAAAGAAGCCGAACGTTGGTGCGGCTCTAGTGTATACGGCGCCTACGCACCGACGTTCGGCTTCTTTCAGCAACTTGTGACGCGCTGTATGCGACGGTCGGAAGCCTGTCAATCAGATAGGAACGCCCAGTCCCGCAGAAGACATACCCGGAAGCGGCGGTGAAATACGGTATGTACAGGAAAACAAAAAACAGCAGATTGCCATTAGGACAACTCGTCTGAATGTAATGTTAAAAAATTTGTTTTGGGTGAACCTCCACTTTAAGTAAAAGTAAGATGGCATTGTGTACTTAGAATTTCAATCTATATAGAATCTAAAAATAAAACTAGAGATTCAGAATCTATAATAATAAACCGCCACCCTGAGCCCCTCCCTATATCTATTCTCTCTATAATGTCGAATCTATTCTCTATAATGTCGAATCTGTTTTCTCTATAATGTCAAATCTATTCTCTATAATGTCGAATCTATTTTCTCTATAATGTCGAATCTTTTCTATCATGTCGAATCTTTTTTCTATCATGTCGAATCTTTTCTCTAATGAATTTCAGAAAACCAAATCGAATAGAATTTTTGTTTCGAATCCGGTCGAAATATTATCGAATCCACTCCAGTCGAAATATTTACGGATTCGACCATATTTTTCGAAAGTCGGTCGAAAACGAACTAATTCCGAACACGAATTCCGAAAACGAATTAAACACATGTAACGAACCTAACTTAACGAAATTATTTTAATAACGAAACGAAACGAAACAAAATTTTTACTTGTGCACATGCCTAGTCTCCGGTGGAGACAGGCAGCCGGCGATGCTGCGCTCTGGATCCCGAACCATCTTCTCATCGCTGGACCGGAGAGGAGATCACCCATCGCTGGATACCGACAACGTTGCAGCGGGGAGCCGGGACCGAGAGTGGATTACCACCACTGGATTTTTTTTTACCCTGGGGTGTGTGTGTGTTTTTACAACTATTTACACTTCCTTCGTGAAATGGTAGGGGTACAATGTACCACATTACCAATTCACATGGGGGGGAAGGATCTGGGGCTCCCCTTTGTTAAAGGGGTCTTCCAGATTCTGATAAGCCCCCCGCCCGCAGACCCCCACAACCATGGGCAAGGGTTGTGGTGATGAGGCCCTTGTCCCCATCAACATGGGGACATCCTCATGGATTTTTGGATTTTTGGTGGAACTCCACGCCATTGAAAAAAAAAATTGGGGTGGAGTTCCCACCTTGGTGCCATGAAGAAAGGCTCTATGATCCATGGTGTTGCCTTAGAACCACCGAGAGGGACTAATCATATTCTATGGTACATGATAATTACTCTAGAATTGATTTCTTTCCTACGGATATGTTTATCTTGCAAAATATAAGTAAAGCTAAAATCCATAGCATCACTCGGTCGGATCACGCACCTGTGACCATTGAGGTTATGAATGACATAAAATTTCTCATAAGCCATTGTGGCGTAACAATACTTTCCTTCTGTCTCATCCCCGCATCAGGGAGGAGATAGAAGAGAAGCTCACAGACTATTTTAGGACCAATGACAATGGAGAGTGCTCTCCCAGAATGATCTGGTGTGCGCATAAAGCATTCACTAGGGGTGTACTCATTCAGATTGCCTCTAGAGAAAAAAAGGAAAAAGCGCCAGCGACTATTACAACTCCATAAATCTATTGCAGAGCTAGAGGCCCAACATAAAAATCCCAGTACTACATCCGCCATTATTTTAAAATGCCTTAATAGTTGTCGCGAGGACTTAAAACAGGAACTTAGATCAGAATATGACCTTTATTTCAAAAGACTGAAACTCTCCTATTATTCTCAAAACAACAAAGCAAGTAAGCTCCTAGCCTCCCAAATTAAAAAAAGACAAGCTAAAGCCAACCTCACCCACATTCAACACCATAGCTCGAAAGCTATGCTCCGCAATACCAAAGATATAGCCAATGCTTTCAGGGACTATTACGAATCCCTATACAACCTGGATAAGGATCCTTATACCCACCAGCCCACGGACATAGAAATTGACAGCTTTTTAAAGAAAGTTCATCTGCCTGTATTTGGTTCAACCTCACTTCAAGCTCTAAACTCCCCCATCACTAGTGCCGAAATTGAAAAATTCATACAATCCCTTCCATTGCATAAGTCTCCAGGAGCGGGTGGGTTCTTTGCGGAGTACTACAAATCGTTCTCTTCCCTTCTTGCACCTAAATTAGTAGATGTTTTCAATACGGCACCGGAATTGGGCTCCTTTCCTATGAAAATGCTCCAAGCAATCATTGTTACGTTACCCAAGCCTGGTAAGGACAATAATTACCCCCAAAACTTTAGGCCGATATCATTACTCAGATTTAAAAATATTTGAGAAAATCATAGCTAACAGACTAATGGAAATTACCCCATCCCTTATAGATTTGGATCAAGTTGGTTTTGTGAAGGGCAGGCAGGCACCAGATGGGACCAGATGGGTGATAGACCTCCTGCATTTTACGGAAGTCAACAAAGTACCCAGTATCTTTCATGCCTTAGATGCCGAAAAAGGCTTTTGATAGAGTGCACTGGGGTTACCTATCAAAGACGCTGCATAAATTCGGTATATCTGGCATGATTCATTCGGCCATCATGTCCTTATACTCAAATCCTACAGCCCATGTCTATACGTCTGGTCTCCTCTCCGACCCCTTCCGGCTGGTCCAAGGTTGTCCCCTCTCCCCAATAATATTCTTCCTTGTTGTTGAGCCACTGGCACAAGGCATTAGGTCCAACGAGAAAATACAGGGTATTAAGATAGGTCATGAACGCCACAAAATAGGACTATTTGCTGATGATATCATTTTGACGATATCTAACCCCGAAACCTCCATGCAAGAAATAAGAGGTACTACACCAATTTGGCCAATTTTCCTTCTATAAAGTTAATACAAACAAATGCTTTTCTTTATCACTTAATCTGGCAATAGAGGCACAAAATAAGATCAAAAGTCTATTCCCCTGTATTTGGGATCCCCCGTCGATTGCTTATCTTGGGGTGTGGCTGACCTCCTCCTCCACTAAATTATACTCAAGCAATTATCCTCCGCTACTGGCTAAGATCGAGGAAGAGATGGATCATATTGGCAAACTGCAGTTAACTTGGATGGGGAGGATAGCCGCATACCAAATGCAAATAATGCCCAAACTACTGTATCACTTCCGAACATTACCAATCCCTATCCCCCAAAGCTTCTTTGTACAACTAGCAACAGAACTGAGGAAATGTATTTGGGCGGGAAAAAAATCTAGAATAGCACTGACTCAACTGTACAAACCCAAACTCTTAGGTGGTACATCACCCCATTGAGAATTCATAGAATTAATCCAGGTACCCCACCCACTTGTTGGCAGAACTGTAATTCCAGTGGTAACCTTCTGCACATGCTGTGGAGTTGCATAGTCATTGAATCCTTCTGGAAAGATGTAGCCATTATTATCCAAAAGATCTCATCTGTTGATGAACCCGGCCCTGGCCCTCCTAAGTATAGGTATAGAAAACTACCCCCCTTTTGGCTAGGAAAGTTGTGATTCATATCTTAACTGCAGCACGCATCTCATTGGCAAAGGAATGGCGCTCTCCACTACCTCCAAAAATTTAAGTAGTAATCTCTAGAGTAAACACTCACTACACTATGGAGAAAATGCTTGCATATAAAGAAAGAAGAGCCCTGGTCTTCTATAACCATTGGGAGATCTGAAAAACTTCTCAGTATGCTTCCTCTCATGTGTGACTAGGCCCTATAGGGCACATACTATACTTTACTCATAGGCATGCGCACAGTGTGTGCCAGGTGTGCCCTGGCACACCCTAATCACTCGATGCAGTTCAGATTCCCCCTGCTGCCCGGTGTCCCCTCCCACAGCATGGCTGGCTTCCCTCCTCTCCCATTGGCTACTGCAGTGGGCACACATAGATGATATTTCAGGATGAGTGGGGGAAGGAGTAATGTCATTTACCGGCCCCTTCCCTTTCTGAATGAACACAGTGAGAGATCTGTACCGTGTTTTTGAGCTTTCAGGTGCACACCCGAATGCAACAGTCTGCGCACACCTATGACTTTACTGAAACTCAGATTGAACAACCAGCCATTTAGTGACAGGAACTAATAGTAGATGTGACTATTTAGGATGATCTACATAGTTGCTGCACACAACATGACTACACCATGATCATTATAAGGTGCTCTCCTATGACGGTGTTGAGATTGTATCATTGTTTGTTATTGTTTATTGATTAACCACTTCAGATCCGCGCTATAGACAAAAGACGTCCGCAGCGCGGACCTGAAGTGCCGGGTGGACGTCCTGGGACGTCCTGTGTTTACATCGCCCTGCGCGTCCCCGCGAGCGCGCATCGGGCGAAAAACTGTGTTGGCCGTGTCCCTCGGGCACAGCCAATCACAGATCGTGCTGAATGGCCAATCACAGCGGCCATTCAGCACTCGATCGAGCCGTCCAATGAGAGATGATCTCAAATGTAAACATATGAGATCATCTCTCATCGCCGGCTTTCTCTCCTCACACACAGACCGCGTGTGAGGAGAGAGTGAGAGCGATTAGTGTTACAGTGAGTGAAAACACACACATCAGTGCCCACAGTCCCTGCCAGTGCCACCAGCCAGTGCCACCAGCCAGTGCCACCTGCCAGTGCAATCAGCCAGCGCTACCTGCCAGTGCTACCAGCCAGTGCCACCTGCCCCTGCCATCAGTGCCACCTGCCCCTGCCACCTGCTTGTGCCATCTGCCATCAGTGCAATCTGCCATCAGTGCTACCTGCCAGTGCAATCTGCCATCAGTGCCACCTGCCAGTGCAATCTGCCATCAGTGCCACCTGCCAGTGCCATCTGCTTGTGCCACCTGCC
The DNA here is from genome assembly GCF_905171775.1 of Rana temporaria. NCBI lineage: Eukaryota > Metazoa > Chordata > Amphibia > Anura > Ranidae > Rana > Rana temporaria. The sequence goes on along the minus strand of NC_053499.1, from coordinate 82,556,082 downwards.
TGTGCCATCTGCCCGTGCCATCTGCCTGTGCCACCTGCCTGTGCCATCTGCCCGTGCCATCTGCCTGTGCCATCTGCCTGTGCCATCTGCCCGTGCCACCTGCCCGTGCCATCTGCCTGTGCCATCTGCCTATGCCATCTGCCCGTGCCATCTGCCTGTTCTATCTGCCTGCTCCATCTGCCCGTGCCATCTGCCCATGCCATCTGCCCGTGCCATCTGCCCGTGCCACCTGCCTGTGCTACCTGCCTGTGCTACCTGCCCGTGCCACCTGCCCGTGCCACCTACCTGTGCCATCTACCCGTGCCATCTGCCCGTGCCATCTACCCGTGCCATTTGCCATCATCAACAACAATGGCTAAACGATCGTTTTCTCTCAAGGAGGCGTACGAAATTATTGCGGCCGATGGGAGCAACGGGGAGCTCCCCGATTCGCATTCCTCCACAAATTCAGACGCCGAATCTGACGTTGACTACGAGCCGGTAGTCAGCAGTGGAGCAGAGACATCCCCGGAGGAGGAGGAAGAGGAGGAAGAGGAGGAAGAGGAGGAAGAAGAGGAAGAAGAAGAGGAAGAAGAAGAGGAAGAAGAAGAGGAAGAAGAGGAAGAGGAGGGTCCGCCCGTCAGACGAAAGCGTATTGCTGAGGAGGCAGTGCCATCCACCAGCACCGTGGTGCCATCCACCAGCACCCATGTTTCATCCACCAGAACCGCAACACCTTGGCAAGCAAGGTCACGTACCAGTAGGTCCCATGCCAGCCTTCCCTATTCCCTTCAGTACCCCTTGTGGCTTCCTCCTAATTCAGGAGAAGCCAACATTCCCCCCTTTCACGGCCCAGCCAGGAGTCCAAGTGGACACAGAAAATTTTGCCCCGATCGATTTTTTTAATCTAATTTTTACTGACGACATGCTTTCCTCAATTGTTTCCCAGTCCAATCTATATGCCGAACAATTTATTTCCAGTAACCCCACGTCCTATTATGCCCGTCCCTTCGAGTGGAGACCCATAACAGTGGAGGAATTCAAAATTTTTTTGGGCCTCGTATTCTGTATGGGACTAAACTATAAAAACAAAGTACGATCATATTGGTCAAAACGCCCCATCTACCACATGCCCATCTTTTCCTCAAAAATGCCCAGGTCCAGATATCAAATGATCATGCGATTTCTACATTACCTCCCCGAGATGACCCAAATTTTGACAAACTTTATAAAATTCGGCCACTACTAGATTATTTTTCCCAAATTTTCCCCCAGTTGTTTACCCCGGACCAAAACATCTGTGTTGACGAGTCACTTGTGAAATTTTCTGGTAGGCTCGGCATAAAGCAATTTATTCCCTCCAAAAGGGCCCGCTATGGAGTGAAGCTCTACAAATTATGTGACCGTGCCACCGGATATACCTATGCCTTCAACATATATGAAGGAAAGGACAGCCAGCTACACCCCCCTAATTGTCCAGACTACATTGGGACCAGCGGGAAAAATGTTTGGCAACTCCTAAACCCACTAATGGAGAAAGGCTACCACTTGTATGTGGACAATTTTTATACAAGTTTGCCCCTGTTCCGAAACCTCTACAGAAAAAAAACACCCGCATGCGGCACCGTATGGTCGAACTGGAAGGGCTTTCCTCAAAGCCTCGTCACCAAGAAACTAAGAAAAGGGGAGACGGCGAGTTTACGCAATGAGGAAGTTCTGGCCGTGAAATGGAGGGACAAAAGGGATGTGTACGTTCTTTCTACCATCCACAAAAACACATTTGTTACCATCAGGAGGAGGAATGGGCAAACCCGGAAACCAAAATGCATTCAAGATTATAATAAGTTCATGGGAGGGGTCGACTTGAACGACCAGATGCTGGAACCGTACCTTTCCACGAGAAGATCTTACCAGTGGTACAAGAAAGTTTCTATTTACCTATTCAATTTGGCCATGTATAATACTTATGTAATTTATCGGAAATCCACTCCAAGACCCAAATCCTACCTTTATTACCAGGAGGAAGTCACCACTGCCCTTTTATACCCCAGAAACCCACCAGCAAGCATTTGTTCCGATGTGGTTAGCCGTCTTTACGAGCGCCACTTCCCAGATAGAGTCCCTCCCAGACCAACAGGCCAAAAACGTCAAAAGAAATGCCGGGTGTGCTCCAAAGGAGGAGTGAGAAGAGACACCACTTATTATTGTGCCCAATGCCCTTCCCAACCAGGCCTCTGCGTAGTTGACTGTTTCCGCATTTACCATTCCTCACTAAATTATTAGTCCCTTCCTGCCATTTACCTTCACACCCCTTATACATCTGCTTATGACCCTGGCTTGTTATTCGACCACGATTCTGCCTACCGATTTTGTTTATACCTCTGCCCGATCTGGAACTGACCCTGGACTGTTATTTGACCATGCTTATGCTTACCGATTATGTTTATACCTCTGCCTGATATGGAACTGACCCTGGACCGTTTGACCACGCTTATGCCTACCGATTCTGTTTATACCTCTGCCTGATCTGGAACTGACCTTGGACCGTTTGACCATTCTTTTTGCCTGCCTCTTGAACTGATCTTTTACCCTGCCAGTGGACTAGTGGGATTCAAAGCACAGGGGTCTCACATGTGAGGGGCTCCAGAATAGTTTTTCTGGATGAAGAAAACTATTGTTTGTTTTCTCATTCTAGATTAGGGTCTGGTTGCCCGGAGGCTTCAAAGAGATTTGGGTGGGAGAAACCTCTACCCCTGTCCCCATTCTGTCCTGAACGAGGCCCTACTTCTGCCTGCTGCCTGTAGGACCTATGCCATCATGCCTGTGGTGATTATTGACAATATCCCTGCCTGTTGCCTGGACAATTGCATTTTCTTTTGCTGACCAAGTCCCTGCCTGCTGCCTGGACCAGTGCTATCGTCCCGTGGACAACTGCGCTACTAAAACCACAGGTACATTTTTTTGTTTACCCTTTGCTTAGCATAATGTATTTTGGGGTGTAATTCTTGTCATGTGCATGCTATGTGTCCCTAGAACACCTGTTGGTGTTCCTTGCATGTTGGGCCTCTGTATGTGGTCAGGCTGTAAAAAAGTCTCACACATGTGGTATCGCCATACTCAGGAGGAGCAGCAGAATATATTTTGGGGTGTAATTTTTTCTATGTACATGCTATGTGTTGGAAATATCCTATAAATGGACAACTTTCTGTAAAAAAAAATGTGTTTTTATTTTTTCCCACATTTTCCAAAAACATCTGAAAAAAAATAAACCGTTCAAAAGACTCATTATGCCTCGTAGATTATACGTTGCGGTGTTAGCTTTCCAAAATGGGGTCACTTTGTGGGCATTTCCATTGTCCAGGTGCTCCAGGGCCTTCAAAAGTGTAATAGGTAGTCAACAAGTTAGATGTGTAATTTATGCTCCTAGAACACCTGATGGTGCTCCCTGCATATTGGGGCTCTGTATGTGGTCAGGCTGTAAAAAAGTCTCACACATGTGGTATCGCCATACTCAGGAGGAGCAGCAGAATATATTTCGGGGTGTAATTTTTTCTATGTACATGCTATGTGTTGGAAATATCCTATAAATGGACAACTTTCTGTAAAAAAAAATGTGTTTTTATTTTTTCCCACATTTTCCAAAAACATCTGGAAAAAAATAAACCGTTCAAAAGACTCATTATGCCTCATAGATTATACGTTGGGGTGTTAGCTTTCCAAAATGGGGTCACTTTGTGGGCATTTCCATTGTCCAGGTGCTTCAGGGCCTTCAAAAGTGTAATAGGTAGTCAACAAGTTAGATGTGTAATTTATGCTCCTAGAACACCTGATGGTGCTCCCTGCATATTGGGGCTCTGTATGTGGTCAGGCTGTGAAAAAGTCCCACACATGTGGTATCGCCATACTCAGGAGGAGTAGCAGAATGTATTTTGGGGTGTAATTTTTGCTATGTACAGGCTACGTGTTGGCAATATCTTATAAATGGACAACTTTGCATAAAAAAATAGCGTTTTCATTTTTTTTCCACATTTTCCAAAAACGTTTGGAAAAAAATGAAACGTTCAAAAGACTCATTATGCCTCATAGATTATACGTTGGGGTGTTAGCTTTCCAAAATGGGGTCACTTTGTGGGCATTTCCATTGTCCAGGTGCTCCAGGGCCTTCAAAAGTGTAATAGGTAGTCAACAAGTTAGATGTGTAATTTATGCTCCTAGAACACCTGATGGCGCTCCCTGCATATTGGGGCTCTGTATGTGGCCAGGCTGTGAAAAAGTCCCACACATGTGGTATCGCCATACTCAGGAGGAGTAGCAGAATGTATTTTGGGGTGTCATTTGTTGTATACACATGCCATGTGAGAGAAATAACCTATTACAATGACAATTTTGTGAGGGGGAAAAAAAAATAAAAAAAATATTCATTTTGCAAAGAATTGTGGGAAAAAATTACAACATCAAAAACCTCATCATGCATCCTGCTAAATACCTTGGAATGTCTACTTTCTAAAAAGGGGTCATTTGGGGGGTATTTGTACTTTCCTGGCGTGTTCAGGGCCCCAAGAAATGAGATAGGCACCAGTACAACAGGTGTGATCATTTTTTTATGATTTGCACCATAGCTTGTAGACTCTCTAACTTTCACAAAGAGCAAATAATATCCACTAATTTGGGTTATTTTTACCAAAGACATGTAGCAGTATAAATTGTGGCCAAAATTTATGAAGAAAATTAATATTTTGCTAAATTTTATCGCATAAACTAAGAAAAATTCATTTTTTTTCAAAATTTTCCGCCTTTTTTCATTTATAGCGCAAAAAATAAAAAGTCCAGAGGTGATCAAATACCACCAAAAGAAAGCTCTATTTGTATGAAAAAAAGGACAAAAAATTCATTTGGATACAATGTTGTATGACTGAGTTATTAACATTCAAAGTGTGAGAGTGCTGAAAGCTGAAAATTGCTCCGGGAACGAAGGTGGTTTAAGTGCCCAGTAAGCAAGTGGTTAATAATCTACAATATTGGGTATTACTATACGCCTTAGCACCTGGGACCCTCATCAAAGTCCCAGGAGGGCTACCCTCTGTTAGGTCAATGCAGGAGCCTACTCACAGTTTGTACCCAATTGGGGTGACTGGCTCTACCTCTGGTTGAGGTCCATGGCTATTACTATAAGGGTAACTCAGATAAGATTGTGACATTGTAGAAGACGGTTTACCATTCTTCAATTACTTTATTGAATTACTTTACCTACTGTAATGAGATGTACAATTTGATTTGATGGAAATTGCTTTTTACCTCTTGTACTTGTTTCTACTTTTTCAATAAAAATCTATGGTTAAAAATAAAAATAAAAGCAGAGGTAAAGAAATACCGTACCTCTTGTCCCACCTGTTAGTTGACCGCTCCGGTGACTCACTTCCAGAGCCCTTTGGTCCCTCTGCCCATAATTGAGGTCCCGTTCGAGAGGATAGCCATGGATATAGTGTTTCCCTTGGTAAAGTCAGCTCGAGGTCACTCCTACATATTGGTGATTCTTGACTATGCCACCCGATATCCTGAGGCGCTACCCCTGCGGAATACCTCCTCTAAGGCCATTGAACGGGAATTATTCCAGTTGTTTACACGGACTGTTTTTTCCAAGAAAATACTCACAGACCAGGGCACCCTGTTTATGTTGAGGGTTATGGCCGATGTGTACAAGCTGTTCCGAATTAAACAGCTGCGCACATCAGTCTACCATCCCCAAACGGACGGGTTGGTGGAACGCTTTAATAAGACCCTTAAATCTATGCACAAGAAAGATTGGGACTGCCTGTTACCAGCTCTCCGGTAAGTCTAGATGTATGTCAGTCTAATGTGTGTATGTATATTGTACAGGATGCCAGGGTTGGGTCCTGGCTGGACGCTACACAGCGCCAATTTTCGGAGTCTAGTCCCTTTAAAACACTGGTTCAGGAGGTCACCCAGAGGGGGTGAGAGATTCCAGGAAGTTAAAAGTGGATTCAGAGAGGACGGGCTTACAGTCCTCTGTCTGTCTTAATGTTATTTGAGGGCCTGGAATTACGGAGGCTCTAAAGCGACATTCGGTAGGGAAAAGAGCCTCCCCTTCTGACCCCTGGCTTTCAGGCACACAGGGGGTTAACAACTTCCAGGAAGTCAGCTAAAAGGAGAGGAAGTGCTGACAGAGGGTGGAGGAGTGTGGAAGTGAAGGTGTCTGCAGAAGTTGTATGTTGCTGAGAAGGACTGGAATACTTACCAAACCGTATGTGCCAGTGTTTTGTTTTGTTTTCTGTGCTGAAGGAAGGAAAAACAGACTTTTTTTAATTTGTGCTGAAGACAAGCAGGACTTTTGTTTTGATGATTTTCCCTATGCTGAAGAAAGCGTTGTTTTGTTTGGTTTGGTTTGCAAATAAAAATCCCTTTTTGTTCACTACTACGGTGTAAGCACTTATTTCGCTGAGCTAAAGAACCCCCAAAGTTCACAACTGGTGTCGAATGCGGGCAAAGTGCATTTGCAGGCGCAAAAAACGTTTAAAACTAAAAACTGACATTTAAAGAGACAGTGTACTTTTGGCATGTCTTGGGTGAAGTCAGCCCAGGCAATACAAACAGTAGGCAAAGGCATGGAGGAGGTCATTAAGGCTTTGGCACAAGCCACTGTGACCCAGAAGCAAGCCACCGTGACCCAGCAGCAAGCGTTAGCAGAGGCAAACCGTCGCCATGAGGAAGTGATGGCTCAGCAGCAAGAAAACACACGGCTGCATGCCGCTCAGTTTACGGCCCAGCAGGAGTCCACTCAAGCACAGGTGGCTGCCTTGCAGAAGGCAGTACAGCAGCTGGCTCAGGGACAAGAGCAAGCGGTCGTTGCTGCTAGCAACCCAGTGGGGCTGATTTACTATTATCAGTGCACTGCGCTGGTTCATGGCTTAATTAGTGCGCCGGGAGAAGCCTTAATTAGGTGCATGAATCAGCGTAGCAGCCGGCGCTTTGCAAGTAATATGTAAAGCCGCCGCCAAACTCCCTATAGAAGTCTATGGGAGAAATCAAAAGTGTTAATTTTAAAGGCTAATATGCAAGTTTTGTCCTAAAAATTGTTTGGGGACCTGAGTCCTGCCCCAGGGGACATGTATCAATGCTTTTTATTTTTTTAAAACGTCCGTTTTTTCGGGAGCAGTGAATTTAATAATGCTTAAAGTGAAACAATAAAAGTGAACTATTCCTTTAAATTTCGTACCTGGGGGGGGGGGTGTAAAGTCAGCATGTGAAATAGCGCATTTTTCCCGCACTTAGAACTGTCCCTGCACAAAATGACATTCTGAAGGAAAAAAAGGCATTTAAAATTCTCTCGCGGCAATAATGAATTGTCAGCTCCCGGCAATTCTGACAGGATTCATTCATTAAAAAAAAAAAAATGTGTGGGGGTTCCCCCAAATTCAATTACCAAGCCCTTCAGGTCTGGTATGGATATTAAGGGGAACCCCGCCGTAAAAAAAAAAAAAAAATTACATGGGGGTTCCCCCCAAGTATCCATACCAGGCCCTTCAGGTCTGGTATGGATTTTAAGGGGAACTCCACCCCAAATTAAAAAAAAAATGGCGTGGAGTCCCCCCAAAAATCCACACCAGACCCTTATCCGAGCACGTTAACCTGGCCTGCCGCAGAAAAGAGGGGGGGACAGAGTGCGGCCCCCCCCTCTCCTGAACCGTACCAGGCCACATGCCCTCTAGTGTTGAGCAGAATATGCCATATTCGATTTCGCGATATATCTCGAATATATATTCGAATATTCGAGATATATTCGCTAAAATCGAATATTCGTGATATTTTATCGAAATTAATTGATTGCGATTTTTCGCTATTGCGAATGCGAAAATAATTGCGATTTTTTTATAACTGCGGTAGGAGCGCTCTGATTGGCTCAGAATATTCGTGATATTTTATCGAAATATCGCAACATGCGACTGCGATATTTATTGCGCAATTTCGAGATATGCTGGAGGAGCGCTCTGATTGGCTCAGAATATTCGTGATATTTTATCGAAATATCGCAACATGTGAATGCGATATTTATTGCGCAATTTCGAGATATGCTGGAGGAGCGCTCTGATTGGCTCAGAATATTCGTGATATTTTATCGAAATATCGCAACATGCGAATGCGATATTTATTGCGCAATTTCGAGATATGCTGGAGGAGCGCTCTGATTGGCTCAGAATATTCGTGATATTTTATCGAAATATCGCAACATGCGAATGCGATATTTATTGCGCAATTTCGAGATATGCTGGAGGAGCGCTCTGATTGGCTCACTCTGAAATCGAATATTCGAGATATTTTAACGCAATTTCACAAAATGCGAATGCGAAATTGATTGCAGATATTTCGAAAACTGCTGTAGCAGCACTCTGAAATCGAATATTTATGATATTTTAACCAAAAAACATATTGCGATTGCGATTTTTCGATCGCGCATGCGCAATTGCGCGAACAACACGCGACCATTTCCTGGAGCCTTGCCAGTTTCCAACTTATGATCGCAGCGCAATCACACAGCAACATGGTTGAAAGCAATTTCACTAAGTCTGAGGAAAAGATGCTGATTTGTGTAAGTATTGTTACCACTGTTATTTCATCATCTTCAACTGCATTTTAGTCTAGTTTAAAAGTTAGTATATATGATCAGATATTAGTATTTCACAAAAAATGTGTCTCCTGCTTTTACAAAACTACAAGTCCCAGCATGCCTGGACAGCTGCAGACACCCTGGTTGGCAAATGTGTATTTAGGCACTTTTCCTTGTTATTTAGCATAATGAATTTAACATTTTTTTGGACATAGGACGTATGCGAACGTCCTGACTTCAGTGTCCTCAAGGCCCAAGGACGTTCGAATACATATTGCCCTTTAGATGTTGCAGAACTACAACTTCCAGCATGCCTGGGAATGCTGGCACTTCTAGTATTGTAAGTTCTGCAGGCCCCCATTTTTCAGGCCTTTATGCACGGGTCTCTAAACTGTGGCACCCTAGATGCAGCAAAAGTAAAATTCTTAGCATGCACTGACAGACCGTGGCTGATGGGAGTAGTAGTTTTGCAACAGCTGGAGGTGGACTGGTCTTGAAACCCAGAGTTAGGTAACAAACCCGTAGTGTTTTGCAACCATTCTGCCTCCAGCTGGTTTTTTTCTGTTGAAAAGCCTGTGGCATGCAAAACACAACCCAAAAACTCCACCCGGTGGAACGAAAAATTTGCACACACCTAAAGAGTGACATCACAAAAAACTGCGACGGTTGCATACGTCAGTGGTCCTCCGAAAAGGTCCCGTCTCTGACCCCCCGGGGCGTTAGGCTCCTGACAGGGAAAAGAGTTACTGTGGTCCATACAGCCGAAGCCATATGGACCCAGCTCGGTCCAAGCAGCGCAATCAACACGCGAACAACACGCGACCATTTCCTGGACCCTTGCCAGTTTCCAACTTTATGATCGCAACGCAATCGCAGAGCAAGATGGTTGGAAGTAATTTCACTGTATCTGAGGAAAAGTTGCTGATTTGTGTAAGTATTTTGACCACTGTTATTTCATTATCTTCAACTGCATTTTAGTCTAGTTTAAAAGTTAGTATATATGATCAGATATTAGTATTTCACAAAAAATGTGTCTCCTGCTTTTACAAAACTACAAGTCCCAGCATGCCTGGACAGCTGCAGACACCCTGGTTGGCAAATGTGTATTTAGGCACTTTTCCTTGTTATTTAGCATAATGAATTTAACATTTTTTTGGACATAGGACGTATGCGAACGTCCTGACTTCAGTGTCCTCAAGGCCCAAGGACGTTCGAATACATATTGCCCTTTAGATGTTGCAGAACTACAACTTCCAGCATGCCTGGGAATGCTGGCACTTCTAGTATTGTAAGTTCTGCAGGCCCCCATTTTTCAGGCCTTTATGCACGGGTCTCTAAACTGTGGCACCCTAGATGCAGCAAAAGTAAAATTCTTAGCATGCACTGACAGACCGTGGCTGATGGGAGTAGTAGTTTTGCAACAGCTGGAGGTGGACTGGTCTTGAAACCCAGAGTTAGGTAACAAACCCGTAGTGTTTTGCAACCATTCTGCCTCCAGCTGGTTTTTTTCTGTTGAAAAGCCTGTGGCGTGCAAAACACAACCCAAAAACTCCACCCGGTGGAACGAAAAATTTGCACACACCTAAAGAGTGACATCACAAAAAACTGCGACGGTTGCATACGTCAGTGGTCCTCCGAAAAGGTCCCGTCTCTGACCCCCCGGGGCGTTAGGCTCCTGACAGGGAAAAGAGTTACTGTGGTCCATACAGCCGAAGCCATATGGACCCAGCTCGGTCCAAGCAGCGCAATCAACACGCGAACAACACGCGACCATTTCCTGGACCCTTGCCAGTTTCCAACTTTATGATCGCAACGCAATCGCAGAGCAAGATGGTTGGAAGTAATTTCACTGTATCTGAGGAAAAGTTGCTGATTTGTGTAAGTATTTTGACCACTGTTATTTCATTATCTTCAACTGCATTTTAGTCTAGTTTAAAAGTTAGTATATATGATCAGATATTAGTATTTCACAAAAAATGTGTCTCCTGCTTTTACAAAACTACAAGTCCCAGCATGCCTGGACAGCTGCAGACACCCTGGTTGGCAAATGTGTATTTAGGCACTTTTCCTTGTTATTTAGCATAATGAATTTAACATTTTTTTGGACATAGGACGTATGCGAACGTCCTGACTTCAGTGTCCTCAAGGCCCAAGGACGTTCGAATACATATTGCCCTTTAGATGTTGCAGAACTACAACTTCCAGCATGCCTGGGAATGCTGGCACTTCTAGTATTGTAAGTTCTGCAGGCCCCCATTTTTCAGGCCTTTATGCACGGGTCTCTAAACTGTGGCACCCTAGATGCAGCAAAAGTAAAATTCTTAACATGCACTGACAGACCGTGGCTGATGGGAGTAGTAGTTTTGCAACAGCTGGAGGTGGACTGGTCTTGAAACCCAGAGTTAGGTAACAAACCCGTAGTGTTTTGCAACCATTCTGCCTCCAGCTGGGTTTTTTCTGTTGAAAAGCCTGTAGCGTGCAAAACACAACCCAAAAACTCCACCCGGATGCAGTGAAAAATGTGCACACACCTAAAGAGTGACATCACAAAAAACTGCGACGGGTACATACGTCAGTGGTCCTCCGAAAAGGTCCCGTCTCTGACCCCCCGGGGCGTTAGGCTCCTGACAGGGAAAAGAGTTAGCAACGCATATCTCCCCTATACGTGTATCCTGTGTTGTTAATAATATATTCATAATTATGCAAATGATAATGGCTGCTATATTTATGCAAAAAAGGTGGCGACCGAAATGGCAGGATATAAAATCTGTCATGTTACCCCTGTCATTGATTAATAAGGCGAGAATGCTTCCAATTGTTGAATAGCATACATTTACGTCATATATCCATAAGGCTGTCAACAGAAGTATTACAATATACTTTGTTCTTCATCTTGCAGAAGTTCCTGGAAACAGGATACGACCGGCTCCGCAGGCAGCCAGAGAAAAGGGCTGTGGTCAGCGCCCTAATCACTGACTTTGGCGGCCAACACGACCACAAGGCGATTGTGAAGAAGTGGTCTGACCTGAAGAGGCGCCAAATGGATCAGGTCAGACGTCTTCGGGCTAGATATCATCCAGGTAAGTTATTGTTGACAGTTATGTTTTTTTTTTTCAAAAGTGTATTTTGTGCGTGAACTCGAAAGAGAGAGGAGCCGGCCTGCAGGAGTTGGGAGGCCTCCCCCAGAGGCAATCTGCCACCTTTCTCCATGCCCCGGTTGGCAATGGCGGGTGTGAGGGGGTCCTCCCAACCCAACCTCGCATAGCACACCCACCGGGGGCGGGGCTGAGACCACCAAACTCAATTCACATGTAGCCGAGAGCGGGATCCGAACCCCTAGCTGCAGAGGTGAATCACTTGTCAGCGCAGTGGCAATCGCGTGGAGCCACCACAGCTCCTTTGGTGACAGTTATGTAAGGTCATATGTAATTCATGTAAGGTCAGATGTTGTTAACCAAGATGCCATGTTGTGCTAACATATATCACCACCAGCCAAGGTATTCATAGTACTGTTGAAAAAAGACATGGGACAGCAGACAGGAACACAGAAGTTATGTGGGAACATACTTTTCCCATTGCTTTGCATGGGACTTTAAAGAAAAACCCCGACCATGGCAAATGGGGGTGGGTAAGGTTTAAACCACCTATCCTATGTTTGTGGCTGACATATAAGTAACCTGTGTGCCAAGTTTCATATAAATATCTTTAGCCGTTTGTACGTGATGCTGGAACATACATACATACATACATACATACATGCACACACACGTTGAGTTTTATATATATAGATTCCCACTAAATTCCTGTGTTAGGCGTGGGGTTGTTATAGTAATCATGTGTGCTCCATCAGGCCCTTTTTTTAACATGAGATCGTCTGAACAAAACAAAGGAGACAAAAACAGCTCATTTTAACATGGTGGCATCCCAGCTCACGCTCAGTCCCCTGTAGTGCCCACAAGACCCTTTAATATAACATTGTCCCATTGGTTAACTGTCTATATAAATCAATTTGTATTCATATACAATACAGCAGAGTACACAGAATTTGCATACGTCATTAGAAAACATTTTTATACTATATGAACATTGTGTTATTATAGGTGCTCCAATACCAGCTGTGCGCGCCAAGCGCAGAAGGCGCCAGGCCGATGAGGAAGAGGAGGAGGATGCGGCAGAGGAGGATGCGGCAGAGGAGGAGATGGATGAGGAGGAGCAGCCAGGGCCCTCCCACTCCCCAACCCCAGCTCCTGTTGAGGAGCAAGCTGAGGAGCTTCCCCCCCCCACCACCCCAACTTCTCAAGCAGAAGAGCAGGAGGAAGACAGCGGTCCTGTGAGCCTCGTTCAGGAAGGTAAATATGTGCACAATGATTAATAACATTTCAACAATAAAATGTAGATATAAAAATGGACAACATATAAAGCGCACCTGTCAGATTGTAGAACCATAATATGGTATTGATGCTAGAAGTATACAGGTAGTGCATAATTATTAGGCAAGTTGTATTTTTGAGGATTCATTTTATTATTGAACAACAACCATGTTCTCAATGAACCCCAAAAACTCATTAATATCAAAGCTGAATTTTTTTGGAAGTAGTTTTTAGTTTGTTTTTAGTGTTAGTTATTTTCGGGGGATATCTGTGTGTGCAGGTGACTACTATTACTGTGCAGAATTTTTAGGCAACTTAACCAAAAAATAAATAGATACCCATTTCAATGATTTATTTTTAACAGTGAAACCAATATAACATCTCAACATTCACAAATACACATTTCTGACATTTAAAAACAAAACAAAAACAAATCAGTGACCAATATAGCCACCTTTCTTTGCAAGGACACTCAAAAGCCTGACATCCATGGATTCTGTCAGTGTTTTGATCTGTTCACCATCAACATTGCGTGCAGCAGCAACCACAGCCTCCCAGACACTGTTCAGAGAGGTGTACTGTTTTCCCTCCTTGTAAATCCCACATTTGATGATGGACCACAGGTTCTCAATGGGGTTCAGATCAGGTGAACAAGGAGGCCATGTCATTACTTTTTTTTATTTAATACCCTTTCTTGCCAGCCACGCTGTGGAGTACTTTGACACGTGTGATGGAGCATTGTCCTGCATGAAAATCATGTTTTTCTTGAAGGATGGTGACTTCTTCCTGTACCACTGCTTGAAGAAGGTCTCTTCCATAATCTGGCAGTAGGACTGGGAGTTGAGCTTGACTCCATCCTCAATCCCAAAAGGCCCCACAAGCTCATCTTTGATGATACCAGCCCAAACCAGTACTCCACCACCACCTTGCTGGCGTCTGAGTCGGACTGGAGCTCCCTGCCCTTTACCAATCCAGCCAAGGGCTCTTCCATCTGGCCCATCAAGACTCACTCTCATTTCAGCAGTCCATAAAACCTTAGAAAAATCTTTCTTGAGATATTTATTGGCACAGTCTTGACGTTGCAGCTTGTGTGTCTTGTTCAGTGGTCGTCGTCTTTCAGCCTTTCTTACCTTGGCCATGTCTCTGGGTATTGCACACCTTGTGCTTTTGGGCACCCCAGTGATGTTGCAGCTCTGAAATATGGCCAATCTGGTGGCAAGTGGCATCTTGGCAGCTGCACGCTTAACTTTTCTGAGTTCATGGGCAGTTATTTTGCACCTTTGTTTTTCCACACGCTTCTTTTGTTTGATGATCACGCTTCAGAAGCTTTGCAATTTTAAGAGTGCTTCATCCCTCTGCTAGATATCTCTCTATTTTGGACTTTTCAGAGTCTGTCAAGTCCTTCTTTTGGCCCATTTTGCCAAAGAAAAGGAAATTGACTAATAATTATGCACACCTGATATAGAGTGTTGATGTCATTAGACCACACACCTTCTCATTACAGAGATGTACATTACCTAATATGCCTAATCGGTAGTAGGCTTTCGAGCCTATACAGCTTGGAGTAAGACAACATGCATAAAGAGGATGATGTGGTCCAAATACTCATTTGCCTAATAATTCTGCACTCCCGGGATGTGTTAGACACATAACAAGTGTATACACATGATAATGATTGATTAATAAGCCAAAAAAATATTTTATTTATTTGGTAACGTTCTTTGAAAACCAAATGTTTTTTTATTATATCCTAACAGCATCAAGAGATCTGAGAAGGCAGAACAGACTCATCAAAAAGACCCACCAGAGGATCCTGCAAAACCAGCGGAAGATGAGCTACCTAACCCAACAAAATGCTCTGCTAGAGCAGCAGCTATCGGATCATATTGCGGAACTGGAACGCATTCAGAAACGCATTGATAGTTATATTTGAATTTTTTTTTGTATTAAAAAATCTTATTTTTTGGAAATGTTTCATTTCTTTTTGAGATAGAGTTGTAGGTTTTTCAACACATCTAACTTCACATCAAACAAATCAACATCAACACATTTAACTTCATAATAAGCAAAAACATTTTATACTATTATTTTATTTAACAGTAACCTAGGAAAAACTAAAGCACACGACACAGACACGACGAACACCAAATAAACTGTTGAAAAATGAACATAACAAAAGCAACAATATATATATATATACAAAGAGAGAGAGAGGGAGAGCAAGAAAGAGAGAGAATGCAGATGAGCTCTTGCAGACAGCCCAATGGTTGCAGTATAAATGCCGCAAAACAGGGTTTAACATAAGGTTCATTGTTATAGTTACACTTGCTGTTTAGATCCGGTCTGGTAGCTTGTAGCGGAGGCTGTTGGTGGATCTGCTGTGCCAGAGAGGTCATGAAGCTTTACTCAGCATGGAGGCAGCAGCAGGAGTATTAAAATATAATATAACTAGACAATGCATTTCCTGAGGAAAATGCGAGTGGGAATGCTGAATAGCTTAATTGGTGAGCCCCTTGCCAAAGACATTCACCATAACCACTACACTATCTTTAGGACACACAGCTTCTTTCTCTATCTGCAAAGTATAGAGTATGCTGACTTCCTGGTCGCCCCTCCCCCCTCAATAGGTTTCCCCTCCCCCCCAGGTCAGTGAGGAGGAATATTGCACTGAGGTCAGGAAAGTTATTTATGGAAAGAAATAACATTACAAACGCTTTTAATTCACAGATCTAATACATGATTTAAGCCTCCAAACAAAGCTTAATAAATCCTCAACCGTACATGCGATTGATACAACGACTACACCGTTTGAAATACACGGCCCTTGTAAACGCATCGATATGAAATTTATGTTGATAAACTTAAAAATGTGGCCATGTCTGCGATTTAGAAAAGAGCGTCTTTGTGAGTTCTGCAGCAACATTTTTTAGATAATTTAACATGAGAGTCTATGAGACATAATTTCTGGCTGTTGCTCCAATAACTAAAACTAAAATACGTATTGCAGAATTGATCACATTGCCATAAACCAGACAAGCATAGCTACGTTTTGATATAAAAATTGTGTATGAAAAGTAGATCTTGTGGGCGTGAGACCAATTTGTTTCCCCTTTTTCTAAAGATATTTTTAATTACAAAGATCTCCAATGTTAAGGTCACATGACAGACTCTAAATCCCCTCCATAGGATTA
The DNA here is from genome assembly GCF_905171775.1 of Rana temporaria. NCBI lineage: Eukaryota > Metazoa > Chordata > Amphibia > Anura > Ranidae > Rana > Rana temporaria. The sequence goes on along the minus strand of NC_053499.1, from coordinate 82,539,919 downwards.
CATTATAACCGATTGCATTTTTGTGAAAAATTCGCAAAACGTAAATTGCGTTTTCACCAAAAAATTGTAAACGATAACGATCTGAAAAGTCATAGCCGGATAGCTAAATATTTTGTGACCGCTTTAAAGTTTTTTCAGTGTCTGTAAGTGAAAGTATGAAGTAGCTGAAACTTTTGGCAGGGCATGTGAATTCAAAGGGGAAAAGGATGTTCTCATTGACTTCAATGTTAAAAAAAAGGGTCTAAAAGCTTAAAATTTATAAAAGTGTAAAAAGTAGAAAAAAACTTGAAGAAGTCCCATCATTAGCTGAACGAGACGAACATTTTTACAGTTGAATGGTCTCAATAGCTGAAAGTATGCCGAAGTTACGCAGAACCAAAAAACGTAAGGAATAATAAGATTACTAAATTTACGTATATCAATACTGGAAATGTTTATTAAAGCATTCACACTAATTAAGATTAATACATTTACGGGTATCCATACTGGGAATGCTTATTAAAGCATTCCCACTAAGTATCACACAGGCATGATTTACAAGCAGTAGTGGTAATAGTAATAGATAGCATAAAAACACTTGGGGAATACTTTACAGCATCAGTAGTGGTCATAGTAGTCAATAGTGTACCAAAAAATTGGAACACAGGTGTCTTGACTGAGCTGTAATAGTAGTAGTAGACATTGACAATACAGTGTCAAATCACTCGGGCAAGAGGTGCCATGATGAACAGCAGCAGCAGCATCAGTAGTGGTAATAGTAGTATAGAGTGGCAAATAACTAGTGACATAGGTGTCTTGATTGATCAGTAGTAGTAGTAGTAGACATTGACAATACAGAGTCATATCACTTGGGCAGGAGGTGCCATGATGAACAGCAGTGGTAATAGGAGTATATAGAGTGTGAATTAACTGCTGACATAGGTGTATTGACTGAGCAGCAGAAGCAGCAGTAGTAGTATTAGCAGTAGTAGTTGATACAGAGTCATATCACTTGGGCAGGAGGTGCCATGATGAACAGCAGTCTTAATAAGAGTATATAGAGTGTGAAATAACTGCTGACATAGGTGTATTGACTGGGCGGCAGCAGCAGCAGAAGCAGCAGTAGTAGTATTAACAGTAGTAGTTGATACAGAGTCATATCACATGGGCAGGAGGTGCCATGATGAACAGCAGTAGGAATAGGAGTATATAGAGTGTGAAATAACTGCTGACATAGGTGTATTGACTGGGCGGCAGCAGCAGCAGAAGCAGCAGTAGTAGTATTAACAGTAGTAGTTGATACAGAGTCATATCACATGGGCAGGAGGTGCCATGATAAACAGCAGTAGGAATAGGAGTATATAGAGTGTGAAATAACTGCTGACATAGGTGTATTGACTGGGCGGCAGCAGCAGCAGAAGCAGCAGTAGTAGTATTAACAGTAGTAGTTGATACAGAGTCATATCACATGGGCAGGAGGTGCCATGATGAACAGCAGTAGGAATAGGAGTATATAGAGTGTGAAATAACTGCTGACATAGGTGTATTGACTGGGCGGCAGCAGCAGCAGAAGCAGCAGTAGTAGTATTAACAGTAGTAGTTGACACAGAGTCATATCACTTGGGCAGGAGGTGCCATGATGAACAGCAGTGTTAATAAGAGTATATAGGGTGTGAAATAACTGCTGACATAGGTGTCTTGACTGGGCAGCAGAAACAGCAGTAGTAGTTGTCACGTACCTGGTACAGAGCAGAGCCTGGCGTGCAGGGAATGGCAACTCTTGCTCCTCTGACTCCGGAACCCCTGGTAGAGCAGACAGGGAGCGCTAGAGTTCAGAGTCGCACAAGCGCCAGGAAGGTGCCGTGCAGGTCTGCGGTGGTCTCCTGAAGACTCCACAGATGCTGTGCAGGAACTGCAGAGATGCTGGAGGTAAGACAGCAGACAACAGGAGCTTGGTGCAGATGGCTGGAACAGGCAGCAGGTGGGAGGTGTGCTGTAGTACAGATGCTGGCAGAGTCAGGCAGGCCGGGTCAAACACAGGCGGGCGGATCAGGTACAGGGGGAAGCCAAAGCAGAGTCGTAGTTCAAGCCGGATCAGTAACAGGCGGGCAGCAGACCGTTTGGAAGGAGGAGGCAGAAGCGAAGTCAGACAAGCCAAGGGTCAGGGCAGGCGGAGAACAGCAGGGTCAATGGTAAGCCAAGGTCACAGGAAACAGGAGCCAATCAGGTAACAGGTATCAGGTAGGGTAAACAGGAACGCTGTTGACTGAGCAGCAGGGGGCTATGGGGAGAGCCCCATTAAATAGCCTAAGTGGCGCCAAAATGGCGTCAGCACGTGCCCGCGCGCGCCGCTATTGCGCGTGCCCGCGCGCGCCGCTATTGCGCGCACCCGTGCGCGCCGACGTGCCGCGAACGCGTGCTCCTATGCGTGCTAATGCGCTATTGCCGCTATTGCGCGCCGGTGCGCGATTAGCGCCACCTAGTGGTCTACCAAGTCCATGACATTGCCCCCCTCCAATGGGCAGCCTCCGGATGCCCAACTGAGACATCTTGAGTGGATGAGCGTTCTTGAAGGACCGAATCAAGCTCTTAGCGTGGATGTTACGTTCAGGTTCCCAGGAGTTTTCCTCAGGGCCATAGCCCTTCCATTTCACTAGGAACTGAACCTGATTGCGCCTTTTTCTGCAGTCAAGGATAGACTCAATCTCGAATTCCTCCTCACCGTTAACCAAGACCGGTTCGGGTGGATCAGTGCTTCGCCCAGGAAAGGGGTTGGTGACGTCAGGCTTCAGGAGGGTGACATGAAAGACCGGATGGATGCGGAAAGACTCTGGTAATTCGAGTTCATAGGCCACACTGTTGATCTTCCTTCTGATTGGAAATGGCCCCATAAACTTAGGCCCCAGTTTCTTAGACGGACAGGCAAGTCTCAAGTTCACAGTAGACAACCATACCAGATCCCCAGGTTCCAGGTTGAGTTCTCCTCTTCGCCTTTTATCAAATACCTCCTTATTATGCTCCTGAGTCTTTGCCATAGTTTCCTGGAGAAGCCTGTTGTTAGCGCTGAAGAAGTCTAATGTCTCTTGGACGGCGGGCACCGTACATTCCGGGACACGATTAGACAAAAATAGCGGGTGGTAGCCGTAATTCGCAAAGAAAGGGGATTGTTTGGTAGCAGAGTGAATTGAATTATTATATGCGAATTCAGCCAGTGGAAGTAGAGAGACCCAATCTTCCTGGGAGAACGAAGAGAAACAGCGTAGGTATTGTTCTAAAGTTTGGTTTGTCCTCTCAGTTTGGCCATTTGATTGTGGGTGATAAGCAGATGAGAACGACAGCTCAATCTTGAGGGACTCGCAGAGCGCTCTCCAGAACCTGGAAGTAAACTGTACTCCACGATCTGACACGATATTTGCGGGGATGCCGTGTAACCGCACAATTTCCTTAATGAAGATTTTAGCAGTTTCGGGAGCAGAAGGTGTACCCCTCATGGGCAGAAAGTGTGCCATCTTGGATAGTCTGTCCACTGTCACAAAAATGGTGGTGAAACCCTCAGAAGGAGGGAGCTCAACAATAAAATCCATGGAGATCATTCTCCATGGTCTCTCTGGTACGGGCAAAGGCTTCAACAGTCCCCAGGCTCTGGATTTGCTCCCTTTACTTTGGATGCACGTGGTGCACGACTCCACATAACTCTTACAGTCTTTCATAAGCTGGGGCCACCAAAACGTGCGCTGCAAGAGTTCCGAGGTCTTCTGTACCCCAAAATGGCCAGCCAGCTCATGGTCATGACAGAGACTCAGGACACTGACCCGTAAGTCTTCCGGCACAAAAATCCTGTCCTCATGCCACAACAAGCCATCTCTGAGTTGCAAATTTGTATCCGAAGAGGAGGCCATTCCTGCAGAGGCCTGTTTGATCCGTGACAATAGGTCATCCTGAAGCAACAGAAAATTTCCCGAAGATAAGATAGTGTCCGGAGGAGCAGGGTTTTCAGAATCGCAGTACATCCGGGAAAGAGCATCGGACTTGGTATTCTTCGACCCTGGCCTGTACGTTATATGGAAAGTGAACCTGGTAAAAAAAAGCGCCCATCTGGCTTGACGTGGTCTTAGTCTCTTGGCTACTCTCAGGTATTCTAAGTTCTTGTGATCTGTATAGATCAAAATTGGGTGCGCTGCACCTTCCAATAAGTACCGCCACTCCTCCAGCGCTGCCTTGATCGCTAAAAGTTCTCGGTCACCCACATCATAGTTCCGTTCCGCGTCAGATAGTTTGCGGGAAAAAAAAGCAACCGGGTGGAGAAGGGCCTTTGGCCCCTGTCTTTGGGAAAGCACCGCCCCGACTGCCGTCTCCGAAGCGTCCACCTCCAAGATATAGGGCAGGCTGGCATCTGGGTGTCTAAGGTGCAGACGTAAACAGTTTCTTCAACGCCTCAAAAGCTCCTTGGGCTTCAGGGGACCAACGGAACCGGACAGTTTGTTTGGTTAGGCCAGTTATGGGGGCGATGATGTTGGAAAACCCCCTAATGAACTTTCTGTAGAAATTGGCAAACCCCATAAAGCGTTGGATGCCCTTTTTATCTGTGGGCGCAGGCCACTCAAGGATTGCTGTAACCTTCTGCGGGTCCATCTCAATGCCGTTGACTGAAATAACAAGTCCCAGGAACTGTATGCTTTCACATTCAAACTCACATTTTTCAGGTTTGGCGTATAATCCGTGTATTCGGAGTCGCTTAAGTACGCTTTTGACGTGTTCCCGATGTTTGACAACAGAAGGGGAAAAATGAGGATGTCATCAAGGTAGACCACGACAAAGAGGTCAAGGTAGTCTTTAAAGATGTCATTCACGAAGTGCTGGAATGTGGCAGGCGCGTTGCAGAGCCCGAAGGGCATCACCAAGTACTCAAAGTGGCCGAAGCGGGTGCGGAAGGCAGTCTTCCATTCGTCGCCGTCCCGTATTCGTACCAAGTTATAGGCCCCCCGCAAGTCCAGTTTCGTAAAAATGACCGCTGCTCCCAGTCTTTGGAATAGTTCCGGCACCAGCGGGAGAGGGTATCGATTTTTTATTGTTACCTTATTAAGCTCGCGGTAATCCACGCAGGGGCGGAGAGAATGGTCCTTCTTCTCGACGAAGAAAATCCCTGCCCCTGCTGGTGAGGTAGAGGGGCGGATAAACCCCTTCTTGAGGTTATCGTCGACATAAGTCTTTAGATTTCCAAGTTCTAGTTCAGTTAGGGGGAAAATTCTTCCGAAAGGGATTTCGGCCCCGGGGAGGAGCTCAATTGGGCAGTCGTATGGTCGGTGAGGGGGAAGGGTGTCAGCCCCCTTTTTGCTGAAGACGTCCAGGAACTCATGGTACACCTCGGGGACGGATTGGCGGATGTCAATGTCGGAGTCCATGCAAAGCAAAGAGGGGGAGATGAGATTGTCTGCAAGCAGTGTTGTTGACAGTAGGTGGAACAAAAGCAAATCTCACCGGTAGTCCAGTTTATCTGAGGGCCTGGAGCCAGGGTATGCCCAGGATTATAGGGAACAGAGGGGATTCAATAACATCCAGGCATAAAAGTTCTCGATGACTGTCCGAGATGGTAGTGGCGATGGGCAAGGTTTCTTGGGTGACTGGCCCGGATTTCAAGATAGACCCATCGGCCAAGTGTACAGACAGTCCAACAGCCCTTGGGCGCAACGGAATATGGTGATGAGTGGCAAAGGCAGAGTCCAGAAAACAGCTGCAGGCCCCGGAATCAAGTATGGCGCTGGTCCGTATATCCCTTCCTGGAAGCTGCAATAAAACGGGGACAGCCAGATGAGCAGATTTGTTGAAGACAATGGGTGAGGGGACAGATGACATGAAGGTGCACTTACGGAATTTTGCTGGGCAGGTCCTCACGTAGTGGCCGGACTCTCCGCAGTAGAGGCAAAGGTTGTTTGTCCGGCGTCGAAGTCGTTCCTCAGCAGTGAGAGAAGGGCGGATCAAACCCAGCTGCATGGGTTCTGGAATGTCTCTAGAGGCAGTGGTCGGGGCTGGAGGAATCGGGTTAGGGTACGCGGGTACCCGGGGTAGCATCCATGTTGGGCGATTCAGACCGGTGGCACGTTCAGTCCTGCGTTCCCTCAAGCGTCTGTCAATCTGGATGGTTAGGTTGATAAGAGCCTCCAAAGTGTCAGGGACCCCTACACGTGCGAGTTCATCCTTAAGTGCTTCGGCGAGGCCCAAGCGGAACTGATAACAAAGGGCCGAATTGTTCCAGGTAGTGTCCGCACTCCACCTTCTGAACTCGGCTACATAGTCCTCAACGGGTCTGCGACCTTGCAGGAGGGCATGTAAAGCGGCTTCAGCGGTAGCGGCCTGATGAGGGTCTTCATACAACAATGACATAGCCTGAAAGAACGTGTCCAACCGGTCAAGGGATAAGTCCTTTTGCTCCATCAGACGGTGGGCCCACGCCTGCGGTTCACCCGATAGGAGGGCCATAACAAAACCTACTTTGGTAGCTTCTAGTGAGAAAGTTCGTGGCTGAAGCGCAAAGTAGAGCTCACAAGCATTCCGGAACGCTCTAAACTTGCTTCGTTCTCCTGCAAATCTTTCAGGCATGGGCACTTTAGGTTCAGGAGGCAGCATAATAACTGAAGGTGACGCGGATGCGCCAGACGAAGAAGAAGTGGATGGAGTAGACAGTTCCTGGACACGATTTTCAAGTCGGGTATAGCCTTCCTGCAGGGCCCTGACTGCTTGGGTAAGGCCATCCAGATGGCGACAAAGTTCCGTCATAGGGTCCATTCCCTGCGCAGGCTCAGACATGGCTGCTCAGTACTGTCACGTACCTGGTACAGAGCAGAGCCTGGCGTGCAGGGAATGGCAACTCTTGCTCCTCTGACTCCGGAACCCCTGGCAGAGCAGACAGGGAGCGCTAGAGTTCAGAGTCGCACAAGCGCCAGGAAGGTGCCGTGCAGGTCTGCGGTGGTCTCCTGAAGACTCCACAGATGCTGTGCAGGAACTGCAGAGATGCTGGAGGTAAGACAGCAGACAACAGGAGCTTGGTGCAGATGGCTGGAACAGGCAGCAGGTGGGAGGTGTGCTGTAGTACAGATGCTGGCAGAGTCAGGCAGGCCGGGTCAAACACAGGCGGGCGGATCAGGTACAGGGGGAAGCCAAAGCAGAGTCGTAGTTCAAGCCGGATCAGTAACAGGCGGGCAGCAGACCGTTTGGAAGGAGGAGGCAGAAGCGAAGTCAGACAAGCCAAGGGTCAGGGCAGGCGGAGAACAGCAGGGTCAATGGTAAGCCAAGGTCACAGGAAACAGGAGCCAATCAGGTAACAGGTATTAGGTAGGGTAAACAGGAACGCTGTTGACTGAGCAGCAGGGGGCTATGGGGAGAGCCCCATTAAATAGCCTAAGTGGCGCCAAAATGGCGTCAGCACGTGCCCGCGCGCGCCGCTATTGCGCGTGCCCGCGCGCGCCACTATTGCTCGCACCCGTGCGCGCCGACGTGCCGCGAACGCGCGCTCCCGTGCGTGCTAATGCGCTATTGCGCGCCGGTGCACGATTAGCGCCACCTAGTGGTCTACCAAGTCCATGACAGTAGTATTACCAGTAGTAGTTGATACAGAGTCATATCACATGGGCACGAGGTGCCATGATGAACAGCAGTAGGAATAGGAGTATATAGAGTGTGAAATAACTGCTGACATAGGTGTCTTGACTGGGCAGCAGCAGCAGAAGCAGCAGTAGTAGTATTAGCAGTAGTAGTTGATACAGAGTCATATCACTTGGGCAGGAGGTGCCATGATGAACAGCAGTGTTAATAAGAGTATATAGGGTGTGAAATAACTGCTGACATAGGTGTCTTGACTGATCCAGAGGAGTCATGGGAGAAAATCATGTGGTCAGATGAGACCATAATATAACTTTTTGATCATAATTTCACTAACCGTGTTCGGAGGAAGAATAATGATGACTACCATGCCAAGAACGCCATCCCTAATGTGAAGCATGGTGGTGGTGGCATCATGCTTTGGTGGTGTTTTTCTGCACATGGGACAGGGTGACTGCACTGTAGTAAGGAGAGGATGACCGTGGCCATGTATTGCGAGATTTTGGGCAACAACCTCCTTCCCTGAGTTAGAGCTTTGAAGATGGGTCGAGGCTGGGTCTTCCAACATGACAATGACCCAAAGCACACAGCCAGGATAACCAAGGATTGGCTCTGTAAGGAGCATATCAAGGTTCTGGCGTGGCCTAGCCAGTCTCCAGACCTAAACCCAATAGAGAATCTTTGGAGGGAGCTCAAACTCCGTGTTTCTCAGCGAGAGCCCAGAAACCTGACTGATGTAGAGAAGATCTGTGTGGAGGAGTGGAGCCAAAATCCCTCCTCCAGTGTGTGCAAAGCTGGTGTAAAACTACAAGAAAGGTTTGACCGCTGTAATTGCAAAGAAAGCCTACTGTACCAAATATTAACATTGATTTTCTCAGATGTTAAAATAGTTATATTCAGCACTGTAAATACATCAGGTCCGGGGCTCCATCAGGGAATGCATGACAAGGGACCCTTCAGCGCCCTGAACCGACGACGGGTGCCAGAAAGTCACCGCCGATCCAGGACTCATTCATCTTTATGAATGTGAGTCTGTCCACGGAGTCCTCTTGTCCGTGACCACCCCACCTGCCGCGCTGAATGTCCGCTCAGATAGTACGCTGGAGGGGGGGCAAGACAATAACTCCAGCGCATACTGAGCGAGCTTGCGGCAGGTGTCCAATCTGGCAACCCAGTACTCCATGGGGTCGTCGGTGCTCATACTGTCAGAAGCACCGACGGACGCCATGTAGTCTGCCACCATGTGGGCCAGCCGCTGGTGGTGACTGCTGCTGCTGCTGGTGCTGGTACTGGGTCGCTCGGTTTGGAAGAACATCCTCATCTCATCCATTAGGTCCCCTGCTCGGCTGCTGCTGGGTGCAGCCACCTGCTGGGTGAGATGAGGGGGGACAACTGGAGGCCGGGGAGTTGCCTGCTCCAACCGTCTGACAATGCCTGCCTGCAGTTCCTCCATCAGGTGCTGCCTCCGGCTGGCTGGGATGAACTGCTCCAGTTTCCCCTTGCAACTGGGATCCAAAAGGGTGGCCATCCAGAAATCATCCCTCGCCTTGATGGTCTTAACCCGGGGGTCCCTCCTGAGGCATCTCAGCATGTGGGCAGCCATGGGGAAGAGCACAGCCCGCTGTGACTCCTCAATGCTGGCCAGGTGAATGAGGTGCGATTCTTCATCCCTGAGGCGCTGCTGGTCAAACTCAGAGATGCCCAACCCCCGGACTATCGGTGCCCCCAACACCGGCTCTCCCTCCTGACCAGGCCCTGACTCCGGGACGACACCAGCAACCACCTCCTCCTCATCATCATCATCCTCCTCCTCCTCCTCGTCCTGGCCCTGGTCTCGGTGGAGCATTGCTGACTCCTCCTGCTCCACCAAGGCACTCTCCCCAGCTTCGAGCAGGCGATCTAGTGTCCTCTCCAGCATGAACACTATTGGCAGCACGCCATTGAGGCCGACGTGCTCACTGCTGACCATCTTGGTCGCCTGCTCGAAGGAGGACAACACTTGGCAGACCTGCTTTATCTGCCCCCACTCCGCACAGGCGATGAAAGGGAGTTGTGGTGAAGCCCTCTCAGTGCCTAGTTCCATCAGGTACTCCCTCACCGCCCTTTGCTGCTCCCACAACCTCTTCAGCATGTGGAGGGTGGAGTTCCACCGCGTCACACTGTCCACAATCAGCCTGTGAAGGGGCAGACTGTACTTCCGCTGCAACTTGGACAGGGACGCGGTAGCGGTTGGGGAGCGCCTGAAGTGGCTGGCAATCCTACGCGCCTTTGCCACAATGTCACTCAACCCTGGATAAGTGCGCAGGAACTTCTGCACCACCAGGTTGAGGACATGTGCCAGACAGGGCACGTGGGTCAGACTGCCAGCACTGAGGGCGGCGAGTAGGTTGCTGCCGTTATCGCAGACAACCATACCTGCCTGGAGCCTTCGGGGTGTCAGCCACTTCTGGACCTGAGCCTGAAGTGCTTCCAGCACTTCTTCTCCAGTGTGTCTCCAGTCCCCTAAACTAACAAGCTGGAGCACGGCCTGACAGCGCACGTGCCCCACACTTGAGTAGCTACGGGGGCGCTTGCTGGGAGGCTCAGCAGCTGCGGAGACAGTGGCTTGAGGGAGACCAGCAGTTCTCCCCTGGACACCCCGGGGCGGCACCACAAGATCGGTTGCCGCCGATCCCTCACCGACGCCTCGGAGGGAAACCCAATGGGCCGTGAAGCTGATGTAGCGCCCCTGCCCATGCCTGCTGGTCCAGCCATCCATTGTCAGATGAACCCTGTCGCTGACAGCGTGATCCAGCGACAGGGTAACATTCTGCACAATGTGCTGGTGTAGGGCAGGGACACCAGTCCTGGCAAAGAAATGGCGGCTGGGGACACGCCATTGGGGTTGGGCCTGCTCCAACATCTGCCTGAAGGGGTTGCTGTCAACTATGTTGAAGGGCAGCAGATGTTGGGCAATAAATCTTGCCAGGAGCCCATTGAGGGAACGCACACGTCGGTCTCCAGGGGGGAAGGGAGTGGTGCGGTCAAAGGCGTCTGAAATCGACGCCTGGCGCCGGACGGCAGTGCGGGACACAGACGCGGAGGGTGCTGTGGAAGTAGAGGTCTGGCTGCCGGTACCAGTACCTCTACTCGAGGGAGCGGGGGGGCATGACCTGCTGGAAAGAGATGAAGATGTGGCAGGGGCTGCTGTACCCTGCTCACTTGTGGTGGTGGCGCTGCTACCACCACCACGCTTTATCTCGTCAAACACCGCCCAGTGGTTTATCCTCAGGTGCTGGTTCAGGGCTGTGGTACCCACCCGAGCCAAACACTTCCCTCTCTTCACCCTCACTTTACAAATCCGGCAGATGGCCACGGTAGGGTTGTCTGCCACCAGGGTAAAGTAATTCCAGACAGGTGACTTCAGCACCACCCTCCTGTCAGATGGGGTGACGCTTACTTGCACCTGCTGGGACTCGGTGCGCACAGGTGGAGCTGCCTGCTGCTGCTGCTGCTGCTCCTCCTCCTGACACCTCCTGCTGCCATCACCAGTGGAGACCCTGACGATGGTCTCCCTGGTGGTGACCTGGCGCACCGTTTCACCAGGGTGCCTACCTTCCCCGTCGTCACTGACGTAGTGAGCCGACGCGTCAGATGGCAACCATGATGGGTCACCCTCTTCGCCCCCAGAGATGTCAGACCAAGGGCTGAAATGTGTTGGTCTGAGGGAACCAACTGACATGGAGCCTCTAGCCTGGCTCCGCTGTCCCCTCACCCACGCCTGGGTCTGACTAGGTGCTGCTGTTTCCTGCACCAAAACAGCAGCACCAGTTTGAAGGGATGTCTCTGGGATACTGCCAGCAGGTATCCCATCCTCCTCATCCATCCCTTCAAAAAGGTCCTGACCATCAGGACAGAGCTGAAGGTCTGCCTGATGCATGGCCTCCCCCAAGATATCCCTCTCACTGTCGCTGTCGAACAGTAAGATGCTGGACTCTTGGGGGCTGGGGGGGGTACTACAGGCACCGGTGTAATGGTGGTACTACTGTGAGTCGGGACCGACGACTCAGTGGCACTGCTGTGCCCCATGTAGTCCACCACTACTTCAGCCTGAGATGGCAATATCGGGCGGCTGCCCGATGGGAAGAACTCCCGGATCAGGCGTACTCCCCTTGCACCCGATCCTCTACCACTAGTAGGGGCACGAGAGGTACCCCGTGCTGGCAGCGATCCAGCACTGGGAGTAACTCCCCTACCCCTGCTGCCACGGCCACGGATGCCGCTCATTATTGCTGATATGTGTGTGGGGGGGTAAACTTTATTGGGGGGGGGGAAATGTGAACAAAATGTGTTTTTGTGTTTTTTTTACAAGACAGGCACGCAGACAAAGACGTACACAGACAGCTACTAAACTATAAGAAAAGTAGTACACCAAAGACAAGGACTACAAAATTAAAGAAAAAAAAAAAAAAGCACTAAACAAACACTAACTTTTTTTTTTTTTTTTTTTTTTTTTAAACACAAAACACAGACACTAAACACACACTAATCTAAGCTAGATGAAATAAATGTACACTAACAGTGTGTACACTTACTACACAAAATTTAACTAAACTGAACACAAAACTTAGCTTTTAGAAAAGCTCTTTAGGAAAAACTAAGCAAAATGTGCACTGAAATGCCTAGCAAATATCACTGAACAGCGAACCTGCAAGATCTAACATTAACACAAGATGAACAAAACTTAGCTTTTAGAAAAGCTCTTTTAGAAAGCTCAGCAAAATGTGCACTGAAATCTCTAGCAAATATCACTGAACAGCGAGGATGCAGGATCAAACAGTAACACAAATGAACAAAACAGCACAAAACGTAGCTTTGAAAAAAGATCTTGGGTCTATTGCTTTGAAAAAAGCAGTTGATATACTGGAAAAGATGCACTGGAATCACTAAATAGCAATGCAGCACTATGCTGGTGATGATATAAATCAATCAGGAACAAAGACACAGGAACACAGAAACAGCCTCCACACTCTCTAGCCAGCTTCTGAATCTGCAATGAAATGGTGCTGGGAGTGAGCTTATATAATGTCCATGCAGGCAGGTTCCTATTGGTTGCTAACCTCTGACGAGTGTGGAAGGAGAACTCTGATTGGCTCTGATGCAAAAGGGCGGAGAAAATAATCGCGCAATATTCCTATTGCCGAATATTCGCATTGCGAATATTCGGCAATATAAAATGATCGCTTCAGCTACTCGGCCCAAGGTCTCTAATCATACCAGCAATGCTTTTAGACGTCTATGGAGATCACTAGGATGTGATCTGTTTTAAAAATGAAACTGTAAAAATCGCTCTGATGCGGAAGATAGGGGCGAAGAAAATAATCGCGCGATATTGCGTTTGCCGAATAATCGCATTGCGATTTTTCGGGAAAATTCAATGAACGCTTCAGCTACTCGGCCCAGGGTCTCTAATCATACCAGCAATGCTTTTAGACGTCGATGGAGATATCTAGGATGTGATCTGTTTTAAAAAAAAAATTGTAAAAAATCGAATATTCGGAATTGCGAATATTCACCGCGAAATTCGAAATATAGCGCGATTTCTCGAATATGCTATATTCGAGTCGAATATTCGCAATGCGAATATTCGTGAGCAACACTAATGCCCTCAACATGGGGAGGATGTCCCCATGTTGATAGGGACAAGGGCCTCATCCCCACAACCCTTGCCCGGTGGTTTAACAAAGGAGACCCCCAGATCCCGGCCCCCCCTGTGTGAAATGGTAATGGGGTACATTGTACCTCCACCATTTCACCAAAAATAAGTGACAAAAGTGTTAAAAATTACAGTAGCCGGTTTTTGACAAATCTTTTATTAACATCTTCTTTCCGTGCTTCTTCTTTTCTTCTTTCATTCGGGTTTCTTCCTCCATCTTCCTCTGCTTCTTTCTTGGGTCTTCTTGTCCGCATCTTGCCCGGAATCGTCTCCCATCTTCTTCTCCGTCCGTCAGCCTTCTCGTCCACATCTTCTTTTTCTTCCCCGGACGCAGCGCTTGAAATTGAAATCCCCGCCGTGTGTTGCTCCTGGGACCCCGCCCCCCTCTGACGCCACAGGTAAACTCATTAGAAAGTCATGTGCGTCAGAGGGGGCGGGGTCACATGAGCATCACACGGCGGGGATTTCAATTTCAAGCGCACCGTCCAGGGAAGAAGAAGCCCTGCAAGATACGGACAAGCTTCCAATTGAAGTTCCCGCCGTGTGACGCTCATGTGACCACGCCCCCCTCTGATGCACATATACCACACGCGGACTTTCATATGAGTTTACCTGTGACGTCAGAGGGGGGCGGGGTCACATGAGCGGCACACGGCGGGGACTTCAATTCCAAGCGCAGCGTCCAGAACAAACAAGAAGATGCCGGACGAGAAGGCCGACGGAAGGAGAAGAAGATGGAAGAAGACGCCGGTCAAGATGAGGACGAGAAGTCCCAAGAAAGAAGCAGAGGAAGATGGAGGAAGAAACCTGAATGAAAGAAGAAAAGAAGAAGCGTGGAAAGAAGATATTAATAAAGGAATTGTCATTTTTTACACTTTTGTCACTTTTTTTTGCTGAAATGGTGGAGGTACCATGTACCCCATTACCATTTCACACAGGGGGGGGCCGGGATCTGGGGGTCCCCTTTGTTAAAGGGGTCTTCCATATTCTGATAAGCCCCCCGCCCGCAGACCCCCACAACCACCAGGCAAGGGTTGTGGGGATGAGGCCCTTGTCCCTATCAACATGGGGACATCCTCCCCATGTTGAGGGCATGTGGCCTGGTATGGTTCAGGAGAGGGGGGGCCGCACTCTGTCCCCCCCTCTTTTCTGCGGCCGGCCAGCAATGACTGTATTCTTTATAGCCATGAGTACTTTTAATTTACTTTTATTTTTCACTTCAGAAATTAAATGCGCTTCACAGGCATGTTATAACCCCCCTCCCCCTGTATGAAATTTAAAGCAATATTTCACTTTTATTGTTTCACTTTAACCACTTCCATACCGCGCCTATTCTGGCACTTCTCTCCTTCATGGAAATTATTCAGGACCCCCAAACATTATATATATTTTTTTAGCAGACACCCTAGGGAATAAAGTGGCGGTCATTTTTTATTTTGTTTCCAATGGTATTTGCGCAATCATTTTTCAAACGCATTTTTTTGGCCCAAAAAAAAAACGGTTTCATGAATTAAAAAATAACAAAGCAGTAAAGTTAGCCCAATTTTAAGGGATAATGTGAAAGATGATGTTACATCGAGTAAATAGATACCTAACTTGTCACGCTTTAATATTGCGCACACTCATGGAATGGCGCCAAACTTCAGGACTTAAAAATCTCCATAGGCGATGCTTGATTTTATTTTAGAGGTTACCAGTTCAGAGTTACAGAGGAGGACTAGGGCTAGAATTATTGCTCTCGCTCTAACGCACGCGTCAATACCTCACATGTGTGGTTTGAACGGTGTTTACATATGTGGGCTACTAGGGACAGGGGCGTTTTTTTTTTTTACGTAATATTTATATTTTTGCACTTTTTTGTCCCTTTTTTATTTTTATTTTGGATCACTTTTATTCCTATTACAAGGAATGTAAACATCCCTTGTCATAGGACTAGTGTGTGACAGGTCCTCTTTATGGAGAGAGGCGGGTTCAATAAGACCCCACATCTATCCTCCAGGCTGGAAAGCATGAGATCGGAAAAAAAAACACTGATCTCATCCTTTCAGCCACGATCATGTTCGTTCAGCACAGTGGTGTAGTGGATAGTACTTTCACCTAGCAACAAAAAGGGTCGCTGGTTCGAATCCCACCTGTGACACCATCTGCCTGGAGTTTGCATGTTCTCCCTGTGCCTCCGTGGGTTTCCTCCCACAATATAAAAACATGCTGTAAATCGGATCCTGTCTAAATAAGCCCTAATATGCAGTAGTATATTTAGGTTTTGTGCTGCCCTAGGCCTAACTAAATTTCTGCACCTCCAAATAGAAAAATGACCCACCCCTTCCTGTCAAGGCCACACCCTGTTTTTTAGGACATGCCCAGACATTTTCAGGAGGGGGCACACACTAGTTCTGGGGGGGAGGGGGGCACTGGATTCCCTTAACCACTTAAGGACCGGACCAATATGCTGCTAAATGACCCAAGGGGTTTTTACAATTCGGCACTGCGTCGCTTTAACAGACAATTGCACGGTCTTGCAACGTGGCTTCCAAACAAAATTGGCGTCCTATTTTCCCCACAAATAGAGCTTTCTTTTGGTGGTATTTGATCACCTCTGCGGTTTTTATTTTTTGCGCTATAAACAAAAATAGAGCGACAATTTTGAAAAAAATTCAATATTTGTTACTTTTTGCTATAATAAATATCCCCCAAAAACATATATAAAATTCGTTTTTTCTTCAGTTATTTCAAATGTTCTCACAAACTGGGTTCCCCAAAGAAATACTAACGGATCAGGGCACCCCTTTTATGTCGAAGGTGATGGCGGATTTGTGCAGGCTGTTTCAGATTAAGCAGTTGCGGACGTCCGTCTATCACCCGCAGACCGATGGCCTAGTTGAGAGGTTTAACAAAACTCTAAAGTCCATGTTAAAAAGAGTGGTCCAGAAAGACAGGAAGATTGGGACATGTTGCTCCCGTCCCTGTTGTTCGCTATCCGGGAGGTACCACAGGCATCCAGGGGTTTATCACCATTTGAGCTAGTGTACGGATCTGGTAAAGGAAACGTGGGAAAGTGAGTCCTCCCCACACAAAACCGTGGTAGAGCATAGTTCTCAAATGCGAGAAAGGTTGGCTAAAGTGATGCCGCATGCAGAAGGTTTAGGATGCCCAAAGAAGGGTATGTAACCGGTCGGCTAAAGTGAGTCAGTTCCAAGTAGGAGACAGGGTAGCTGTCCTAATACCCACAGTGGAGTGCAAGTTCTTGGCCAAGTGGCAAGGTCCATTTGAAGTAGTGAAGAAAGTGAGTGAGGTAAACTATAAGGGTACACCAACCAGGAAAAAGAAAATGTATCACATATATTTTTTGAAGCTCTGGAGAGACAGAGAACCAGTGGTGGTGGTACAGTTAGAGGACCATGTAGGGATCGACCTGGTGCAGGTTGCGGCTACCCTAACTAGGCCTCAAACCCAGCAAGTAAAAGAGTTTCTGCAAAGAAATAGGGACATGTTTTCAGGGTTGCCAGGGCTCACCAACGTCATCGAGCATGACATCGTGACCGAGCCCAAGGTAAAAATCCAGCTTAAACCCTACCGTATCCCATAAGCTCATAGAGTGGCAGTGTCTGGAGAGGTTAAAAGGATGCTCGAACTTGGGGTCATCGAAGTCACTTCCAGTATAAGAGAATGCCGTTTGGTCTACACTCCGCCCCCGCCACATTCCAAAGGGCCATGGACAAAACTTTACGTCCACACCAACGGTATGCCTCCGTTTACCTGGATGACATAGTCATTTTCAGCACGGATTGGGATTCCCATCTTCCCCGGGTACAGGCAGTGGTAGACTCCTTGAGAAGAGCAGGGTTCACCATCAATCCAGAGAAGTGTGCAGTTGGGGTGGAGGAAGCCAAGTACCTAGGATACATTGTAGGTAGAGTGAAGCCCCAAATGAGCAAGGTAGAGGCCGTACAGGGCTAGCCCCGCCCCCTAACAAAGAAACAGGTCAGAGCGTTTTTAGGCCTAGTTGGGTACTATCGGAGGTTTGTCCCCAACTTCACCAACCTTGCGGCACAGCTGACTGACCTCACCAAAGGCCGAAAGTCGGTCATGATCAAATGGAATGCCAAGGCTGAAAAAGCTTTTTAAATGCTTAAGACAGCACTCTGCCAGGATCCGGTGCTTGTGGCGCCAGATTTTTCTAAGGATTTTATAGTGCAGACAGATGCCTCAAGAGAAGGGCTAGGAGCAGTTCTGCCTCAAGAAATCAACGGAGAGGAGCACCCAATAGTTTTTCTTAGTAGGAAACTGACGCCAGCTGAGAAAAACTATGCGGTGGTGGAACGCAAATGTCTTGCCATCAAGTGGGCTTTGGACTCCCTATGGTATTTTCTCCTAGGTAGGAGGTTTAGCCTTATTTCAGACAATGCTCCTCTTACGTGGATGAGACAGAACAAACACACCAATGCCAGGGTAACAAGGTGTTTTCTGTCTCTGCAGGAGTTCAACTTCATGGTAGAGCACAGACCCGGGAGACAGCATCAGAATGCCAATGCCCTCTCCCGAGTCCACTGTATGATGGCGAGTGGTGCCTCCAACACCTCCGCGTTGAGGCAGAGAGGGGGATATGTACAGGACACCAGGGTTGGGTCCTGGATGGAGGCTACATAGCGCCAATTTTCGGAGTCTAGTCCCTTCAAAACACTGGTTCAGGAGGTCACCCAGAGGGGGTGAGAGATTCCGGGAAGTTAAAAGTGGATTCACAGAGGGCGGGCTTACAGTCCTCTCTGTCTTTCTTAAAGGGTCACTAAAGGAAAAAAATGTTTTGCTGAAATGACTGTTTACAGCAGGGGTCTCAAACTCAAATTACCTGAGGGCCACAAGACAAGTTTTCATATGCCATGAGGGGCCGCATGCAAACTTTCAAACTTCAAAAACAACAGTACTGGTGTCAGCGAACACATTATTAACCCCCAGCACTGGTGTCAGCGAGCGCATTATTACCACCAGCACTGGTGTCAGAGAGCGCATTATTACCACCAGCACTGGTGTAAGTCAGGGTTTGACAAATTTGCTTGGAATCTCGGAGCCAGCTAAAAAAGTTAGGAGCCAGAAAACGCACCCTGTCCCGACGAGCTTGCGCGCAGAAGCGAACACATACGTGAGCAGCGCCCGCATATGTAAACGGTGTTCAAACCACACATGTGAGGTATCGCCGCGATTGGTAGAGTGAGAGCAATAATTCTAGCTCCTCTGTAACTTAAAACATGCAACCTGTAGATTTTTTTAAACGTCGCCTATGAAGATTTTAAAGGGTAAAAAAGTTTGTCGGCATTCCACAAGCGGACACAATTTTGAAGCGTGACATGTTGGGTATGAATTTACTCGGCGTAACATTATCTTTCATAATATTAAAAAAAATGGGGATAACTTTACTGTTGTCTTATTTTTTAATTAAAAAAAGTGTAATTTTTTCCCAAAAAAGTGCGCTTGTAAGACCGCTGCGCAAATACGGCGAAACAGAAAGTATTGCAACAATCGCTATTTTATTCTCTAGGGTGTTAGGATAAAAAATATATATAATGTTTGGGGGTTCTAATTAGAGGGAAGAATATGGCAGTGAAAATAGTGTAAAATGACATTAGAATTGCTGTTTAACTTGTAATGCTTAACTTGTAATACCAAGGGCCACCACCAGATGGCGCCAGCTCACATCTGGTGGTAATAACTTGTAATACCAACGGCTCACCACCAGATGGGGCCAGCTAAAAAAAAAAAAAAAAAAAAATTTTTTTTTTTTTTTTTGCTCCCCTCACTTCCACCCTGCCTGGGGGCCATTTATAACTGGTCCGCGGGCCGCAAATGGCCCGCGGGCCGGTACTTTGAGACCACTGGTTTACAGGATATAGAGACATAAAAGTTAACTGATTCCTTTTAAAAATGATTAAACATAGATTAAATTCAATCATATATAGTGCCTCTAGTTTCACTATCGGTTTTAAACTGGTTTCATGTTTCTGTGAAGTAAAGAGAACCACAGAACAAAAACAAACAAATCCAGGGCAGTGTTTTGTTTTTAAAATTAATCTGATTGGTTCTGAGGAGTTTTAGACACACAGCTTAGACCACAGTGAGAAGCTCCCATGAGATTTTTCATAAGGAGCCAGACAAGCAGGAAGTGTGGAGATCACAGCAGAATTACAGCTACTTCAAAGCAAAAAACGAACAATGAGGACATGAAACCAGAACTGCAGTAAGGTAAAATAAGGTATTTAGCTAAAAAAAATGTTTCCTTTAGTGATCCTTTAATGTTTTTTGCTGGCCTGGAATTTCGGAGGCTCTAAAGCGACATTCGGGAGGGAAAAGAGCCTCCCATTCTGACCCCTGGCTTTCAGGCACACAGGGGGTTAACAACTTCCAGGAAGTCGGCTAAAAGGAGAGGAAGTGCTGACAGAGGGTGGAGGAGTGTGGAAGTGAAGGTGTCTGCAGAAGTTGTATGCTGCTGAGAAGGACTGGAATACTTACCAAACCGTATGTGCCTGTGTTTTGTTTTGTTTGCTGTGCTGAAGGAAAAACAGACTTTTTTTCATTTGTGCTGAAGACAAGCAGGACTTTTGTTTTGATGATTTGTCCTATGCTGAAGAAAGCGTTGTTTTGTTTGGTTTGGTCTGCAAATAAAACCCCCTTTTTGTTCACTACTACGGTTTAAGCACTTATCTCGCTGACCTAAAGAACCCCCAAAGTTCACTATATATATATATATATATATATATATATATATATATATATATATATATATATATATATATATTGTAAGGGGTTAGCTCGGTAGCGGGGTGTGTAACCCCCTTGGATGGGTTTACTACACACTGAATTTATACAGACAGGCAGTTGAAGACGGTTGAAAACAAAGATTTTGGTTTATTCTTCCATCTTGCTGGAAACAAGTGCAAGCATCCAAATGGCATAAACAAAATCAAACATAAAATAAACCCTGGCCACTTGGGACATCTATCTTCACCACACAGGAACCTATCTATGGAGTCTGGCACAGCCTAGTGCTGGGCAGACACTGCTGGTCATACAGCAGAAAAACTATAGTCTTTTGATTTTTATCACACAGAAAAATCAATCACCTTCTCACCTCCTCAGAAGACTTTCAGTACACTGCTTTCCTTACTCACAAAGCCTCAGGATGCAGCAAATCAGTGGTAATCCTCTGTATTACTTATAGAGGCCTTAATTGTCTCATTCTGAACAGCTGAAGTTTTTCAACGCCCTTAGACCTTTTCTGGCTAGTTTTGCAGCCGACGCCTAATAACAATTGGTGTATTGTCTAAACAAGGCAGAAATGTATGTCCCGTCTGTGACAACACCCACAGATTTACCTGACTTCCTGTCACATCCCCCCTCTTGTTTCAACCCTAGGGTTGGGACACAGGTTGCCAGGCAGGCATGCACTCGGGACAACCCATCTGCATTCCCCATTTTAGCACTGGGGCGATGCGTTACCACAAAACTAAATTCCTGGATGGCCAGGAACCACCTATTTTTTTCTCCTATTGGTCTATTTGTTCTGTGCCATCCACTTCAATGGGGAATGATCTGTCACCAGTTCAAACTGTCTACCAACGAGGTAGTACCGGAGAGAATCCAAAGCCCATTTCACCGCCAAACATTTTTTCTCAATGGTGGCATAATTCTCCTCATGGGCCTTCAACTTTTGGCTGAGGTACATAACAGGGTGTTCCTCCCCTTTGATAATCTGGGACAGTACAGCTCCTAAGCCCACATTTGACGCATCTGTCTGAACCACAAAGTCCCATGAAAAATCAGGAGAATTTAAAACTGGCTGACTATATAAGGCCTGTTTTAAAGCCTGAAAAGCTGTTTCTGCTTCAGGAGTCCATTTGGTCATTACAGACTCCTTCCCTTTGGTCAAATTGGTCAGGGGAGCAGCCTGTGAGGCAAAATGGGGGATAAAGCGGCGATAATAGCCCGCGATCCCCAAAAATGCACGAACCTGTTTCTTGTTGGTGGGACGGGGTCAATCCTGAATAGCCTCAACTTTGTTTATTTGGGGCTTGATTAGACCTCTTCCAATGGTATACCCCAAATACTTCGCCTCTTCTAGCCCAAGGGTACATTTTTTTGGGATTGGCTGTAAACCCGGCTTTCCAGATGGAATCCAACACTTTTGGCAAGTGTGATTCCCAATCCTCACTGTGGATGACAACGTCATCGAGGTATGCAGCAGCATAGGCTCGATGAGGCCGAAGGGTCTTATCCATGGTGCGTTGGAATGTGGCGGGAGCATTTTGTAACCCAAAAGGCATCCTCCGATATTGGAAAGATCCGTCTGGAGTTACAAATGCTGTTTTTTCCCTGGCCGACTCCGAGAGAGGAATTTGCCAACAACCCTTGGTCAGGTCTAACATTGTCATGTACCGGGCAGTGCCTAGGCGATCAATCAGTTCATCAATGCGGGGCATAGGATAGGTGTCAAACTTAGTGATTTGATTCAGGCGGCGAAAGTCATTACAAAACCGCCAACTTCCATCTGGTTTGGGCACTAAGACAATGGGACTGGACCAATCACTATTTGACTCTTCTATCACCCCCAGCTCAAGCATATTTTTTACTTCCTGGGGAATTGCCTCTCGCCAGGATTCTGGAATTCTATAAGGCTTCAACTTGACCTTATCCCCTGGTGTGGTGATAATGTCATGTTTAACTCCGGAGACCCAACCTGGCAGGTCTGAAAACTTCTCCTTATTACGGAGCACAAATTCTTTAACCTCCTGTTTCTGAGTTTTGGATAGAGTCTCCGCTATCCCAACTTCAGGGACAGCCAGGTTAAATGGAGCAGAAAATCGGATAGTCTTAGCGACCAAGCACTCTCTATCCTTCCATGGTTTCAGCAAGTTCACGTGATAGAGCTGCTCAGGTTTTCATCTTCCCGGTTGGCTAATTTTATAATTCACCACCCCCATTTTCTCCAACACTTCATAGGGACCCTGCCATTTGGCTAGGAATTTACTTTCGACCGTGGGGACCAGCACCAACACCCTATCACCAGGTGCAAAGGAACGGACCTGGGTCCCACGATTGTAAATCCTTTGTTGAGCCAATTGGGCTTGGGCTAAATGTTCCTTCACAATCGGCATCACTTGGGCAATTCTATTTTGCATTTGGGCCACATGTTTAATCACACTTCGATGAGGGGAACTCTCACTCTCCCATGTTTCCCTGGCAATGTGCAGTAGGCCCTGGGGGTGCCTCCCATACAGTAGCTCAAACAGAGAGAACCCTGTGGACGATTGGGGAACCTCTCTTATTGCAAACATCAGATAAGGGAGCAGATAATCCCAATTCTTTCCGTCTTTATCCACCACCTTCCTCAACATTTGTTTTAAGGTTTTATTAAACCTTTCCACTAACCCATCTGTTTGAGGGTGATATACTGATGTACGTAATTGGGTCACTTTCAGGAGTTTACAAAGTTCTTTGGTCACCCTAGACATAAACGGGGTGCCCTGGTCAGTTAGGACTTCCTTAGGAAGACCCACACGGCTGAAAACCTGAAATAACTCTTTGGCAATTGTTTTAGCAGAGGTGTTTCGGAGAGGAATCGCTTCTGGGTACCGGGTGGCATAGTCCATTATTACCAAGATGTGCTGGTGCCCTCTAGTGGACTTCAGTAAGGGGCCAACCAAGTCCATGGCGATCCTCTCAAAAGGGACCTCGATAATGGGCAGGGGTATCAACGGACTGCGGAAATGTGGCATGGGTGCAGTAATCTGACACACCGGACAGGAAGAGCAGTACAATTCCACTTCTTTAGTGATCCCCGGCCAATAAAACCTCTGGGTGATCCTCTCCCGGGTTTTTTCTGCTCCCAAATGTCCCCCAAGAATGTGCCCATGGGCCAGTTCCAAAACCATCTTGCGGTATGGTTTAGGCACTACCAGTTGCTCAATGGTGTCCTCTATCCTCTCTGACACTCGATATAACAGGTCCCTTTCAATAATGAAGTAAGGGAGGGCAACCTTCTCGTCAGGGTTAACTAACTTCCCATCTATCTTCACTACATTCTCCCGGGCTCTTATCAAGGTGGGGTCCCTCAATTGCTCAGTGACAACATTTTCTCTGTGCACCTCGAGGTCATCAAACCCTATCGGCCGCTGTTCATCTTCTGAGGTAGCAGGCTCCTCCCTAGGCTTTTACAGGCTTTTAAAAATGTATGTAGTTTGTCGCCCCTGCGCGTTTGTGCGCAATTTTAAAGCATGTCGTGTTTGGTATCCATGTACTCGTCCTAAGATCATCTTTTTTATTTCATCAAACATTTGGGCAATATAGTGTGTTTTAGTGCATTAAAATTAAAAAAAAGTGTATTTTTTCCCCAAAAAATGCTTTTGAAAAATCACTGTGCAAATTCTGTGTGGAAAAAAAAATGAAATACCCACTATTTTAATCTGTAGGGCCTTTGCTTTAAAAAAAATATATAGGGGTAGATCCACAAAGAAAGTACGCCGGCGTATCTATTGATACGCCGGCGTAATTTCAAAATTCCCGCGTTGTATCTTTGTTTTGAATCCTCAAAACAAGATACGACGGCATCTGTGTTAGTTCCGACAGGCGTACGTCTTCGTACGCCTTCGGATCTTAGATGCAATTTTTCGACGTCCGCTAGGTGGCGTTCCCATCGTAATCCACTAAGAGTATGCAAATTAGCTATTTCCGACTATCCATGAACGTACGAGCGGCCGTCGCATTTTTTTACGTAGTTTCCGTTCGGCTTTTTCCGGCATAGTTAAAGCTGCTATCTGGTGGCGTACTCAATGTTAAGTATGGTCGTCATTCCCACGTATAATTTTAAAAATGTTACGTTGTTTGCGTAAGTCGTCCGTGAATGGGGCTGGATGCCATTTACGTTCACGTCGAAAACAATGACGTCCTTGCGACGTCATTTGGAGCAATTCACCCTGGGAGTTTTGACGGACGGGGCATGCGCAGTTCGTTCGGCGCGGGGACGCGCTTCATTTAAATGAAACACGCCCCCTACCTGCCCAATTTGAATAACGCGCCCTTACGCCGCGAGAGATACACTACGCCGCCGTAATTTACGGCGCAAATTCGTTGAGGATTCAAACCAAGTCAAAGTATGTTACAGCGGCGCAGCGTATGGATCTGCCCCATAATGTTTTGGGGATCAAGTTGTCTTCAAGTTGTTAGAGTGGATGATGTGTGATATAAGCGTCTAAATGTTGTGCATAAAATGCCAGGACAATTCAAAACCCCCCCAAATTACATCATATTGTAAAGTAGACACCCCAAGCTATTTGCTGAGAGGCATATCGAGTCCTTGGAATATTTCATATTTTGACACAAGTTGCGGGAGAAAGACAAACGTTTTTTTTTTGCACAAAGTTCTCACTAAATTATATATTGCTCAAACATGCCATGGGCATATGTGAAATTACACCCCAAAATACATTTTGTTACTTCTCCTGAGTACGGGGATACCACATGTGTGAGACTTTTTGGGAGCCTAGTCGCGTACGAGACCCCAAAAACCAAGCACCGCCTTCTGGCTTTCTGGTGTCAATTTTTGATTTCACTTCTCACTGCCTATCACAGTTTCGGAGGCCATGGAATGCCCAGATGGCACAAACCCCCTCAAATGACCCCATTTTGGAAAGAAGACCCCAAGCTATTTTCTGAGAGGTATCACTTTCCAAAATGGGGTCATTTGGGCGGGTTTTGTGCCACCTTGGTATTTCATGGCCTTCGAAACTGTGATAGGTAGTGAGGAGTGAAATCAAAAATTTACGCTCTTAGAAAGCCTGAAGGCAGTGCTTTGTTTTTGGGGCATGTTTGAGCAATATATCAATTAGTGACAACTTTGTGCAAAAAAAAAGTTAGTTGTTTTCCCGCGACTTGTGGCAAAATACAAAATATTCCATGGACTCGACATTCCTCTCAGAAAATATCTTGGGGTGTCTACTTTCCAAAATGGGGTCATTTGGGGGGATTTTGTGCCATCTTGGCATTTTATGGCCTTCAAAACTGTGATAGGTAGTGAGGAGTGAAATCAAAAATTTGTGCCCTTAGAAATGCTGAAGGCGGTGCTTGGTTTTCGGGGCTAGGCTAGGCTACCAAAAAGTCCCTTTATGGCATTACAGTCCAGGGGTATGATGGGACTGTGATGCCATAAAGGGGTGGGGTCACCGGGTGACATCACCCGGTGACCACGCCCCATGCCTATATAAGTCGTTGCGCACCATGCAACCGTCATTTCAGCGGGACAGAGCGTTAAGTCAACATCTTAAGAAGAGAAGAGGGAAGAAGGTGACAAGGAAGTTCTATGCGTGGCAGTTCCTAAGATGGCCACCGGCGTCTAGAGCTCCCCTCCACCACAGCCCACTTCTAGCCACCGGAGCCTACCGAGCGCTCTCAAATGCTTTCTAAAAGCCTAGCTTTAAATGCTGCACAGATAACTTCCTCTATACATGCGGATTTGCAGCAAATAGGGATGAGGATGGACTCCATTGAACAGAAGACTGATCAGGCTGTAACTCGGATTAATCAGAATTTAGCCAGGCTGCAAGAGGTTCAGGAACAGTTGGAAACTGCATTCGCAAAGATCGACAACCACGAGAACAGATCGAGACGCTATAACTTTCGGATAGGGGGGCTCCCGGAATCAGAGAATGAGGTATTCTGAAACCGGATAAGGACACTAGCGAGGTGGATAACTTCCGACCTATCTCGCTTATTAATAATGACATTAAAATTATGACTAAAATATTGGCAAACAGAGGGCCAGATTCAGAAAGCATTTACGTTGGCGTATCTCCAGATACGCCGCCGTAATTTCAAATGTGCGCCGTCGCATCTTTGCGCCGATTCACAAAGCAAAATACGTCCAAAAACATGGCTTCAGCCGCCCGACTTAACTTACGCCAGCGTATCGTGGACGCATAGTGACGCTGGACGCATTTGGCGTTCCCATTATAAATATGCAAATGACCTAGATACACCGATTCACGAACGTACTTGCGCCCGGCGTATTAATATACGCTGTTTACGTAAGACGTGATTTTGAGCATGCGCACTGGGATACGTCCACGGACGGCGCATGCGCCGTTCGTTCGGCCCCTTATTTACATGGGGTCATTGTAATACAACATGCCCACTGCCTTGATAATTTGAATTAGGCGGGCTTACGCCGGCCCATTTACGCTACACCGCCGTAACTTAGGGCGCAAGTTCTTTCTGAAAACGGTACTCGCCTCTCTAAGTTACGGCGGCGTATCGTATATGAGATGCGCCAAGCCCGCCGAAAGTTACGCCATTCTTTCTGAATCTGGCCTAGAATTTCTAGTTTCATAGCGTCCTATGTCCACAAAGGCCAAGTGGGCTTAATCCCTGGGAGGCAGGGACCAGACCAGATCCGTCGCACCATCGACGTTATCTCACTGCTTAAAGCGCAATGGGATGGGGGATCCTCTCAAGCGGGTTTTTTACTTTCCATAGACCTACATAAGGCATTCGACTCCATTGATTGGGTGTACCTGTCTGATGTCCTGAGCAGGTGGGGCTTTGGTTCGGACTTTCTTAATCTTATCAAATCGCTTTACTCACACCCCTTCGCTCAGGTTTGTCTGATAGGCAGGTACTCTGACTCCTTCCCTATAGGTAGGGGAACCAGACAGGGGCGTCCGCTTTCCCCTCTCCTCTTCGCGGTGGCCATAGAGATGTTAGCGCTAAGATCAAATCCAGACATTAGGGGAGTGACCTGTGGTCCTCAGGAACACAAATCCGCATTATATGCGGATGATCTCCTCCTCTTCATCACCTCCCCCCTGATTTCAACCCCTGTGATTCTTAAGACGCTATGGGTCTTCAGTGAAGTTTCCGGTCTGAGGGTAAACATGGACAAATCGATAGCTTTAAATGTCACAGTTCCCCCAGACCTACTCAATCAACTCACGAGTAGTTTTGCATTTTCTTGGGCTCACTCGCAAATTCCATACTTGGGAATCAAAATGACACCGGATGTAAGTAGCCTTTTCAAAGTAAACTACCCTCCTATGGTGGTTAAATGTAATAGTGACATGGAGCGGTGGTCCAGGGCTGGTTTATCCTGGCTCGGCAGGATACATGCTATTAAAATGACTCTTTTACCTTGCTTCTATACCTTTTTCGCTCCCTCCCAATCCCGATCCCAAAACACTTTCTCAGTAAACTTCAGTCTGCTATAGTTAGTTTTGGGGTAAGAAAGGCTATAGATGTCCCTCGGGTATTTTGTTGTGTTTAAAATCACAGGGCGGTCTGGGTCTTCCTGACCTCTGGGGGTATTACCAGGCAGCTCAACTGGCCCAAATTTCAATGGCTATCTCTAGAGGGGCGAAGCCGGATTGGCTAATTATGGAAAGACAGGCAGTTCCTTTCAACACCATAGATTATCTCTTAGGATTAAGGATGAGCCGAACACCCCCCTGTTCGGTTCGCATCAGAACTTGTGAACACACCAAATGTTCGTGTTAACATTAGAACCCCGTTAAAGTCTATGGGACTCGAACATTTGAAATCTAAAGTGTTAATTTTAAAGGCTAATATGCAAGTTATTGTCCTAAAAAGTGTTTGGGGACCTGGGTCCTGTCCCAGGAAACATGTATCAATGCAATTTTTTTTTTTAAAAAACTTCTGTTTTTTCAGGAGCAGTGAATTTAATAATGCTAAAAGTGAAACAATAAAAGTGTAATATTACTTTAAATTTCGTACCTGGGGGGGGGTGTAAAGTCAGCATGTGAAAAAGCGCATGTTTCCCGTACATATAACTGTCCCTGCACAAAGTGTAATTTCTGAAAGAAAAAAAGCCATTTAAAACCGGCTTTGCGGCTCTAATGAATTGTCGGCTCTTTCAATTACAGAGATGATTCATTCATAAAAATAAATAAATGTGTGGGGGTCCCCCAAATTAAATAACCAGGCCCTTCAGGTCTGGTGTGGATTTTAAGGGGAACTCCACCCCCCAAAAAAAAAAAATGGTGTGGAGTCCCCCTAAAAATCCACACCAGACCCTTATCTGAGCACGTTAACCTGGCCGGCCGCAGAAAAGAGGGGGGACAGAGTGCGCCCCCCCCCTCTCCTGAACCGCACCAGGCCACATGCCCTCAACATGGGGAGGATGTCAAGGGCCTCATCCCCACAACCCTTGCCCGGTGGTTGTGGGGGTCTGCGGGCGGGGGGCTTATCAGAATCTGGAAGACCCCTTTAACAAGGGGGGCCCCCAGATCCTGCCCCCCCTATGTGAATTGGTAATAGGCTACACTGTACCTCTACAATTTCACAAAGGAAGTTTAAATAGTTAAAAAAAAACACACAGACACCGTAGAAAAAAATCCTTTAACTAATAATACATTAAGGATATGGGATAAAATATATCAATCAGGAGATTATGCCCCTGGGATATCTCCCCTGGCTCCCCTGGAGGGATTCCCATGGTTCCCCCCAGGTGAGGAAGTAGGGTCAATGAAGGCCTGGGGGAGGGACACCACATGCGGCAAATTTGCCCCATGTGGAACCCTGAACCCCTTACCTGAATTGAGACAGAGCTTGGGAACAGTCGCGATGGTGGAGTGGAGGTATCACCAATTAGGGTGTTTTTTTCAAAAGTGGAAAACCAGGATAAGGCCTCTTAATTCACTTACTATATTTGAAACCAGATGTGTAAATATTGGGAGGGCCAATCACTTACTGTCTCAAATGTATAGATTAATCCTAGGGACACGGAGAAAAACAACACCATACTATATCAGAGACTGGGAAGGAGAGCTAAATCACAGGTTTACCACGCAACAAATTAAAAAACTTATTGACTCCACACACTATACATCTGTAAGCTCACAGATTCAAGAGATGTCTTATAAATTTCTATCTAGGTGGTATAGAACCCCAGTAAGATTGGCACAGATGTATAGGCTTGCGGACAATAGGTATTGGAGGGGATGTGGACAGGAGGGTACCCTACTCCACCTGTGGTGGTCATGCCCAAAGATCAGAGGATTTTGGCAAGAGATTGCCCCTTGGGTTGGAAGGCTATCTCCCGAGGAAATAGAACTGACACCTTTAAACTTCCTATTCCACGGGTCAGCGAGGTCCATGGGATCATATAAGGAGAGAATTACGCCTCATTTATTAAATGCGGCAAAATTATTAATACCTAGATTATGGAAACAGGATAAAAGGCCAACTATTCTTGAATGGAAGAGAGAAGTGAATTTAATTATGGAGGCAGAAAGATGGATTTCCAGGGTTAAAGATAGAAAGGAAAAGTTTAGAGTAATATGCTCTCAATATGAAATCCTGTGCGGCACTGCTCCTAACCCCCACCTGTACAGGTTTAAGAGAGGGAGGGCACAGAGGGTGGGATTGGGATATACTACATAATAAGGTGTTTTTTTTTTTGTTATTATACATATATACTTATTTTTCTCTTGGGGTTGGTGTGTGGAATAGGGAAGGGAGAAAGGGTGAGATAAAAAAAAAAAAACGGGGGGGGGGGGGGGGTAATTCATTAGTGGCTTTATGGCCTGTTAGAGGCCTCAGATTTCAAACACTTGGTAAAAGTGTTTTTAGGGGATGGGGTAACAAGGAATAATGAGCGATAAGCTATAGAATGGCTTTTTAGAAACCTCATATCTAAGGGATCACTTTTTTTTTTTTTTTTATTTATTTAATTTTTTGTTTGGTGTTTGGAGGGGGGGGGAGAGAGCAGCGGGGAATAAGTGAGGGTGGGGGGGGATAATTTTTCTCCCCTTTTTTTTTTTATTTTTTTTTATTTTTCTCTCTTTTCTTTTTTTCCCTTTATTTCCCCGGGGGGGGGGGGGGTACGGGATACAGATAAGGATGTTTATTGTATATGGGTGTGATATAATGTAATATATTGTTAAATGGAAATGTTGAAAAACTAATACAAATTTTGATAATAAAAAAAAAGAATTGGGCCCTTTCCCACTGCAAGAAAAAGCTACACATGCCTGACACAGAATTATTTAGATTCTCCCAAATATCCCATTTTTTGCAGTCTATCTGGAATAATAAAATTTTACCCCCATCCATCACTCCCTTTGAACATTGGTGTGCGAATGCAGCGGATCAGAGGGGAGGTATCTTGTTGATCTATACTGCCCTGATGACCAGGATGGACAAGCCTAGCTATGCCTGAGCCTGGGAGGAGGACATGGACAGCTCCTGTGATGCAGCTGTTTGGTTTCACGCGTCAAATCGAGCATATAGAGGTATTCTCAATATTTCTCTCATTGAGGCTAGCCTTAAAGTGTTGATTAGGTGGTACTATGTTCCTTCCAGGCTGGCGAGGATCTTAACAGGTACCTCCCCGGTATGTTTTAGAGGCTGTGATCTAGAGGGTGCCATGCTCCACGTTTGGTGGACCTGTCCCAGCATTAGATCATTTTGGCAGAGGGTGTTCCGTATCATCGGCACCTTGACGGGGGTGACAGTGACTCCCCATCCTAGAGTAGCTCTGCTAAACCATAACATTTCTGATTTGGCTAGATGCTCCCAGGAATTATAAATTTTTCTTTTATCAGGAGCCAAATTGACCATAGCCGGGGCCTGGAAGAAACCCATCATCTCTTTCCAAAGATTTAAGAGGAAGGTTTCCTGGATCATGGTACAGGAGCAAATAGTCGCTAAATTCCATGACAAAACTGAGAAATTTAAGGTAATTTGGGAGCCCTGGGCCACCTTCTGCAATATCTCTCTTATACCTGGGGCACGGCCTGGAGGTGTGGGCGCCTGTACTCTTCCTTGCTAAAACCTATCGGTATCTCTCCTATTCTCTACCACATTTCACTCTTCTTCTACTTTCTACCACCTCTTTTGGTGCACCTGAGTTACTTTTCAGTCACGTTTCTTTGTGGTTAACTTTTACACTCTTCAGTTGGAACGATGAGGCTGAGTGTCTCCCCGTTTAGCGCATGGGTGGTTGCCGCTCTGATAGTCATGGGGGGGCTCTGGGGTCGCATCACCTGGGATGCAGTTAGTTCCTGTTGGGGCGCTCGGGTGATTGGGACCTTGTGGTTATCGCTGAGGTGTTCTGGGTGGGGTAAATATGTAAACTTTCTTTGTGATCAAGCCTGTTTGCTATGTTAGTCTAGATCCTTCAAATGTGATTTTCAAGTTTATATACTTGGATGAAGGTTTGTTTTGATCATCTTTATTTCTATGCACCATGTATTTGCATTTTGTATGTCATGAAAATATTCAATAAAAATTTTTAAACTGAAGGTGACGAGGAAGATTGGGCCACCGCTAGTAGAAGATAGCGGTGGTGCCTGGCAGAAGGAAGAAAGCACCGGAGAGCGGGAGAGGAACCGGAGAGCACTGAGAAGGCACCGGAGAGCGGGAGAAAAGGCCGGAGACTCATAAGAGACCCCAGAAGTCAGAAGAAGACCCCCGAAGTCGGAAGAAGACCCCCGGAGCTGCCTAATAAACTACTTTAAAAACCTGTGTAGTGTGTTTTTTTATTGATATTTTTCTTCCACCAGGTGAATGGGTAGGGGTATGATGTACCCCATACTCATTCACATAGGGTGGGGGGCCAGGATCTATGGGCCCCCTTATTAAAGGGGGCTCCTGTATTCCGATAAGCCCCCCCTGCAGACCCCGATAACCAACGGCCGGGGTTGTCGGGAAGAGGCCCTGTCCTCATCAACATGGGGACAGGGTGCCCCCCTGCCCCAAAGCACCCACCCCCCTATGTTGAGGGCATGAGGCCTTGTACAGTTCAGGAGGGGGGGCGCTCGCTCATCCTTACCCCCTTTTCCTGACTGGCTGGGCTGCGTGCTTGGATAAGGGTCTGGTATGGATTTTGGGGGGAACCCCATGATGTTTTTTCTGCGTAGGGGTTCCTGTTTAAAATCCATATCAGACCTAAGGGCCTGGTATGCTCCTGGAGGGGAACTCAATGACATTTTTTTATTTCAAATTTGGTGTGGAGTTCTCCCTCATGATAAAAGCGGCGAGACTTCCCTCCCCTCTCCCAGGTCAGCAAATCTGCAGCTAAAATGCAAAGGAACTGCTAAACATCTGTTTTAGAACTTAGCAAAGAAACCGGAGCTAAAAAACTCAACGCACAAGAGAAGTGTTGTACTGACCTGCCATTTTAGCACCTCAAAAAATGAGATAGACAGTCATAAACTAAAAGCTGCGTAAATTCCAGTAAATCTAACATAGTTTGACGCTGTAACTTTTGTGCAAACTAATAAATATATGCTTATTGATTTTTTTTTTTTACCCAAGACATGTTTCTGAATACATTTTGGCCTAAATGTATGACTAAATTATTATTGATTTTTTTAAATAGTTTTTCTTTGTTTATATTGAAAAAAATAAAAATCCCAGAGGTGATCAAATACCACCAAAAAAAGCTCTATTTGTGGGGAAAAAAGGACACAAATTTTGTTTGGGCAAAGCATTGCATGACCGCACAATTACCAGTTAAAGCAACACAGTGCTAAATTGTAAAAAGTGCTCTGGTCATTAAGGGGGTAAATCCTTCCAGGGCTGAAGTGATTAAAGTGGTTGTAAACCCTTACAGACCACTTTTAAGCCTAGAATAAGGCTTACCTGTAGGTGCAAGAAATATCTCCTAAACCTACACGGTTTAGGAGATATTTGCAAAAAAGACAGGCACCGATGTCTACGGCGATTGCACGCTGTAGACAACGGCTCAGGCGCACTGAGCGTGCCATTTCTAACGGCGATCGTGCCATAACTGATGGCTCCCACGCGCAATAAGTTTGCAAGGCTTTGTACCATTGCTCACAGCTGAAGTATAAACAAAACAGTTGCGAAAGGTATCATTAATTGGTATTGGCAAGTACTATAAAAGTATCACTACTTGTACTTGTTTTAAAAGTAATGATATAAGTGCATCCCTAATGAATTAATTAAACAAATAAGAGAAGTGTATGCACTCATTTTTTTTTTTAAATGTATGTATTATTTATTATAGTTGCAGTGCTTTACATATACCGTATATTGTACAAAGCAACTGTCCTATTCAGTCAAAGTGCAATAGGGTAATAGCCTATGGGCCGGATTCACAAAGAGTTACGCCGGCGTATCAGTAGATACGACGGCGTAACTCGGAATCTAAGCCCGTCATAAGTTTAAGTGTATGCTCAAACTGAGATACACTTAAACCTAGCTAAGATACGACGGCCTGCGCCGTCGTATCTTAGGGTGCAATTTTTCCGCTGGCCGCTAGGTGGCGCTTCCGTTGATTTCAGCGTAGAATATGTAAATGACTAGATACGCGGATTCACGAACGTACGCTTGCCCTCGCAGTAAAGATACGCCGTTTCCGTAAGATATACGCCGTGTAAAGATAAAGCTGCCCCCTAGGTGGCGTAGCCAATGTTAAGTATGGCCATCAATCCCGCGTCGAAATTTAAAAATTTTACGTTGTTTGCGTAAGTCGTCCGTGAATGGGGCTGGACGTAATTTACGTTCACGTCGAAACCAATACGTCCTTGCGGCATACTTTGGAGCAATGCACACTGGGATATGTACACGGACGGCGCATGCGCCGTTCGTAAAAAACGTCAATCACGTTGGGTCACCAATAATTTACATAAAACACGCCCCCTCATCCTCATTTGAATTAGGCGCGCTTACGCCGGCCCCATTTACGCTACGCCACCGTAACTTAGGAGGCAAGTGCTTTGTGAATACAGCACTTGCCTCTCTGACTTATGGCGGCGTAGCGTAAATACACTACGCCGCCGTAAAAAATGCGCAGATCTAGGTAAATCCAGCCCTATGTGTTTAAATTTGTCAGTTTGCATAGCATTAAAATTGGAAAATTTGGTCCTTGTTTTAGCCATCTGTGTTTAAATCAACATTAGTGAAACACATAGATTACATTCATATTTAATATAGATGCATATATGTTTGTTCCTTGCAGATTATTTTTTAGACAATGATTGAAGCAATACTTAAACTCCTTGGTGTATTTTTAAGGATAGAAGAATATTAAGATGACCTGCTGTGCCTCTTTTAAGGATGGTATTTTCCTCCCCTTTATTAAAGGTCAACTGACTTTAGATTATCCAGCCAGCTCAAGTGCGAATGCAATCTGTCATACAGACCAGATATGTATTGCAAATCTAGCAAACCATAATCTTTAGGAATCATATTCTGAATACTATTTTGATTAAAAATACGAGCTTGGATTGATTCTAAACTAATATGTTAAGAAATGGCTCCAGAAGATTGAATTAACCCCATCGCAACTAAGAGCAATTTATAAATTGGTAACTTAATGATGAGTATATCAGAATGAGTATATCAGAAATGCTTAGCGGACAGTTGAGAAAAATACCTTTTAAATCTTACATAAAGGAATAGTTTTCTGGGACATAGGTAATAGAAAAATTATAGATGGATATATTGAGACAAATGTCACAATGCATTTATACAGATATCAAGAAAAAAAAAACAGATGGTAATCTTGGACAAGGCCTTTTCTTAAAAAAACAAAAAACGATTCAGTAGGATAACATTTTAAATAGATAAATATGCAACCAGCAAATGTTACCAAGCATATTTTTCAACATCAGGTAACCATTAGGGATGAGCCAAACAACCCCCCCGTTCGGTTTGCACCAGAACCGTCGAACGGACCAGACGTTGGAATGTTCAAATTCAAAAGTGCTATTTTAAAGGCTAATATGCAAGTTATTGTTGTAAAACGGGTTTGAGAACGCTGGTCTTGCCCAGGAAACATGTATCAATGGAAAAAAAAGTTTTAAAAACAGTCGTTTTTTCTGAAGCAGTGATTTTAATGATGCTTAAACTAAAAAAAAAATGAAAAATTCCTTTAAATATTGTACCTGCTGGGTGTTACTATAAGAAAAAAAGTAATTTAAAACTGCTTGCGGCTTTAATGTAATGTCTGGTCCCTGCAATATGGATGAAAATCATTGAGAAAAATAGCATGGGTTTCCCCGCCCCCCTCCCCCCAGGTCATTACCAGCCCATTTGGACCTATATACTTTGAACAGCAGTATACAGGCGGTGCAAACAAGACAGGGACTGTAGGTTTGTTGTTAAGTATAATCTGTTTGTAATTTTGAACTGGTGCTTTTTTAAAGTGTAGCTCCAGCCAAAAAATCTATTTTTTAAGCTTTTTGGAAAACATAGAGCAGTGAGTGCGCAGTGAAGTAGGGTAGTACTGTTGTGACATTGTACAAAACAGCCATGCTATTATCAGCTATCACTGCTGTGGTTTTTTATGCCCCTCGGCCTCCTGACTGTGTTTTAAAAGTTCAACTTCACATCTATGCGATGCATCAGAGTATGTGCCTTGCTGCAGAACAGCCTATGAACTGCCTGCCACCCCTCAATAGCACCAAAGTGCATGGGCCTTTTTTTATTTTTTAATGCCGCTGCACCAAAATGCATGGTGCGTTTGTTAGCATGCATTTTTATATTTGTAAAAAAAAATATTTACACATATATATATGTGTGTGTGTGTGAATATATATATATATGCCTTTAGGAATTAATATGAGAAACACCAGCAAATCTATTGACATAGCTTTAGGTGCACACTGTAGAGGACACAGACAGTACACCACGTGAAAATACTGCAGCTAGCACAATCACCTGCCTAGCTGTCAGTATATTAGGAAGAGCGGATCTAGCTAAACTCAATACAGTGTATAAATATATATACAACACCTGGGATGCATATATATTCTCTACATACTGTAACTCTAACGGACTAGCCTGCCTGCCTGCCTGCTCTATCTAACTCCAAAAAATTACACTCTCTCTCTTTATGTCTCTCTCTGTAAACCACCAACACACTACACAAGGCCGACTTCCAGACAGCATTATATAGTGTGGGGCGTGTACTAAACCCCCTGAGCCATAATTGACCAAAGCCACCCTGGCTTTGGCCAATTATGGCTCACCGTTTTTTGCGCGCTGTGATTGGCCAAGCATGCATGTCATAGTGCATGCTTGGCCAATTATGGGCCGAGACAAGCCACTCAAATTTGGCGCAAACAGCCCAAAACGTTCATAATTTGACGAACGACCGAACATACGATGCTCGAGTCAAATACGAAGCTCATCCCTAGTAACCATTAATTCACTCAGGCTAATAAAAATGTAGTATGCAAAGATGAACTTACAAGTGCACAATGCTCAAGATATCCTAATTTATTTGGTGTGTCACGTGTTTTCCTATCACAAATATATGTAAAAAAGAGCACTGCTCTGTTTCTAGTTATCCATATGTAAGGTAAAAACGGAAAATTGTATACTCACCTTTCCGTAATTTTCCTTTCCTGATGCATCTTCATGGCAGCACACACTGGGTTGTGACTCCTCCCCCACAACCTGACAGGATTGGTTAGCTATAAATTTGAAGGGGAGACACCCGGCATTATTCTCCGTAAATATCATCATTGAACAGTAGGGAGGGCAGCTGTGTGCTGCCATGAAAATGCGTCAGGAAAGGAAAATTACGGAAAGGTGAGTATACAATTTTCCATTTTCCTGACGCATTTATGGCAGCACACACTGGGAAATAACTCGCCAGTCGGGAGGGTTCAATGCAAAAAGTTTTTTTTTTCCCTAGAGAGCAGAAGAATTGGCCCTGATGATAGATCTGCCAAATTCGGCTGTAGCCAAGAGAGCGGCGTCCACCCTGTAGTGGGAGATAAAGGTATGCCTGGAAGACCAGGTTGCTGCTCTGCAGATAGAAACACCACAATATGCTGCCCAAGAGGTTGCCACTGCCCTGGTTGAGTGTGCCCTGACACCTTCCGGGATCTCCAGTTGCTGAGTGGAATATGCCTTTTCAATAGCCTTGACTAGCCAAGAGGCAATGGTGCGGGAAGTGGCCGCCTGGCCTCGCCTGGCCCGGTGAGGTATAATCAAGAGGGCGTCTGTTGACCGAAGATGGGTAGTAGCCGACAGATATTTGGAAATTGTAGACTTAATGTCCAAGGCATGAGGTTCGCCACTCTCGTTAGAAAGGCATGGCAAGACGATGTCCTGGCTGTAGTGGAAGGCCGAAGTAACTTTGGAAAGGAAACGATCTGAAGGCCTCAGTATCACCCTGTCGGGCAGAAAAAACAGGTATGGCTCCTTAGACATGAGAGCTTGCAGCTCCGACACTCTCCTTGCCGAGGCAATGTCAATGAGGAAGGATAACTTCAAGGTCAGATCCCATAGAGAAATCGAGTTAAGTGGGAAGAAAGGTGGATTGGAAAGCGCCTCGAGAACCACCGAAAGATCCCAAGACGAAAATTATGGTTTCCTGGGCGGTCTGATTTTCATGCATGACTTCATGAACTGGATGATCAAAGGATGCAAGGCCCATCTGGTGCCAGTTTTGGCAGACAGAGCGGAGATCTGTACCTTTTAGGGTGCTTGAATTTAGGCCTTTGTCAACTCCCGTTTGCAGGAACTCCAGGATCTGGTAAGGATCAGGCGAGATGGGGTCCCAACCTCTAAGTTGCGCCAACTGGGCGAATCTTTCCCAAACCCTGGTGTAAATGGTGTTTGTGGAGGTTTTCCTGGATTGCATTAAAGTTGTTATAACCGCCTGGGAACATCCCTGTTCTCTTAGTCTAGCCCTCTCAACCTCCAGGCTGTCAGGTGGAGCCTGTCTGGGGCTGGATGGAGAAACCGACCTTGGTGTAGGAGATCTGCTGAAACCGGTAGGTGGATTGGAGGTCGGGTATTGAGCTGTAGGAGCGTCGTTAACCACGGCCTTCTTGGCCAGAATGGTACTACTGTGATTACTGTGGCCGATGACCTTCGGAGTTGAGATAGAAACCTCGCTATTAGAGGAGTTGGGGGAAAGATGTATTCCAGATTGAAGTCCCATGGGTGAAGAAGGCAATCTGTCCCCTCTGCTGTCGGGAAGGGTACTCTGGAAAGGAACCTTGAGCATTTGGCATTTGCTGGTGTTGCTGCCAGGTCTATCTCCGGAATCCCCCATGCCTCCGTCAGAACGGAGAACTCCCGGAGATTCAGAGACCACTCATTGTTTGACAGAAGTTCCCTGCTCAGGAAGTCGGCTAGCGTGTTCTGTGCTGCTGGAACGTAAACTGCTCTCAGGTCCAGAAGATGTACCTGGGACCATTCCATTATGGGGTGAACCTCTTCTAGTAGAGTGTGGCTTCGGGTACCGCCCTGCCTCTGGATGTAGGCCACCGCCACCCTGTTGTCCATCCGGATTGAGACGCTCTTCCCCTGTAGCAGAGGTGCAAAGGCTAAGAGGGCCTGGAATGCCGCTCGGAGCTCCAGTATGTTCGAGACTGTCCCCCGAGCAGGGAAGTGCCACTGACCCTGGGCTGTCTGATCCAGGTAATGAGCCCCCCAACCTCTCTTGCTGGCATCTGATGTCACTATCTCCGGATTTGGAGGAGCTATGGGCCTGAATCTTCTGAGGTTGGGAGGGCAAGTCCACCACAAAAGAAAGTGCCTTACATGGCTGGGGATACTGATGGGTTGGTGCATTGAGGCTCCATCCCATTGTCTGAGAAAGGTGTTCTGCAAGGTTCTCATGTGCCATTGGGACCATTGTACCATGGGTATGGTTGATGACATAGAGCCCAGCATACTGAGGCAGGTTCTGGAAGATGTGAGTCCGGAGGACAATAGGTTCCACACTTTCCGCACTAAGGGTTCCACCTTCTCTAAGGGCAGTTGCACCCTGTTCTGTTTTGTATCCAATTCTGCTCCCAGGAATACCATAGACTGTGAGGGCTGAAGGCTGCTCTTCCGCCAGTTGATTAACCAGCCGAAGTTCTGGAGGGTCGAGATTAGGATCTCCCGCTGGAGGAGTAGAGTCTCCCGATTTGCTGCTAAGAGCAGGATATCGTCCAGGTAGTGATGTACCCGCAACCCCTTTTCCCTGAGGAGTGCTATGAGGGGGAGAAGGACCTTTGTGAATGTCCTGGGAGCTGAAGATATCCCGAATGGTAGACATCGGAACTGGAAGTGATGTTGGCCGATGGAGAAGTGCAGAAACTTCTGGAATGCGGGATGAATTGGCACATGAAGGTAGGCGTCTGATAAGTCTATTGACAGCATCCAATCTCCGAGATTCACTGCCAGGAGAATGGACTGGAGACTCTCCATCTTGAAAGCCTCTATTTGAATTCTTCTGTTGAGCCGCTTGAGGTCCAGCATGGGCCGTAGATCCCCTGATTTCTTTTGCACTAAAAAAAGAGGGGAATAAAATCCCCTGCCCCTTTGGTGCGAGGGAACCTCCACGATAGCTCCCTTCTGAACTAATTCTAAGACGTACTGAGTGAGTAGCTTCCTCTTGTCTAGGGAAGACGGTATTTTGGTGGGTTGGAAGATAGCGTGAGGCAATGCCCCCATAAAGTTCAATTTGTGGCCATGTTTTATCGTAGAGAGAGTCCATGGGTCCTTTATGTGTTCCGACCATATTTGTGCAAAACTCCTGAGCCTGGCGCCCACCTGAGCTGGGTGGGCAGGCAAGACTCGCAAAGGGAGGGCGAGTAGGTCTCCAATCTCTTCTGAACTCCTTGCCGGGGCGATAGGATCTGGCTTCCCTGTACCTCTCAGGCAGATTACGCCTGAAGGTAGGACCTTTCTGAGGCTTGGGCCTCCTGTCGGAGGGAATAAGCCCTGACTTTCCCCCAGTGACCTTGGAGATTGCCGAGTCCAATTTCGTGCCGAACAGGTTCGTGCCATCATACGGTATCTTGCACCAGTTTGATTTCGAAGCCGTGTCAGTGACCCACGGCTTCAGCCATAAGGCTCTGCGGGCCATAACTGAGGCTAACATGGACCTGTCCGAAGAGCGAATGACATCCACCGAAGCTCCTGCCACAAAGTCACCGGCTAGTCTGATCTCTTGCAAGGAGGATATTACGTCCCCCTGGTCAGTACCCTCTAGGAGAGCTTTCTCAGCATTGGCTGCCCATGCGGAGATGGCCTTGGCGACAGCCTCTGTGGCAATAGCTGGTCTACATGCTCCCCCCGCCGTGGAGTATGCTTTTTTCAACTCTAGGTCAATCTTACGGTCGAGAACATCTCGGAACGAGACTGCGTTCTCTATTGGCAGAGTGACGTGCCTGGCAAGCCGCATAAGAGACGAGTCCACAACGGGAGTGTTAATGAAGGAAGCGACTTTAGACTCTTTCAGAAAGTACAATTTAGCGAGTTTATTGGACAGACCGGGCCGCTTGTCCGGTTTTTCCCACTCTTCCTTAATGAGGTCCTCCAACTCTTCAATGAAGGGAAACAGTTTGGGATCCCTCCTTAACTCGGGGAAGTACTTCCCAACCTTCAGTGGTTCCGCCACGGGTTCTTCCCAACCTATTGTCTCCTTAACCGAGCGGGCAAAAGGTTCGACCAGGCCAAAGTCAAATCCAGACACCAGCTCACGTTCTTCATGATCGGAATGAGCCTCTGTTAGCTGGGCATATGGGCTGGAAGCAGATGAAGTGCCTGGGGTGGGCTCATCACAGGCCAGAGGAGCTGCGGTCCAGATTGATTCCCGTGCTGACTCCCCTATGAGATCTGTAGCCACCCTGTCGTCCGTCTCCTTTTCTCTAGTTGCTTCATTAAAGCAGGTACGACATGCTAGCTTTCCTGGCAAAGCAGTAGCAACGCACACCCAGCAAGCGTTTGCTGCAGGACGGGTATGGTAATGCTCGCGGTGCAATGAGGGAGACCGTCTGCGATGAGACCGGCTGTGACGGGAGCGACTGTGGCGTGATCGGCTATGCCTCGATCGATGGTAGCGGGAGGAAGATCTTGACCGACTTTTACGGGACCTCCTGCTTAATGCATGCCTGGACCTCTCTCTGCGCCGTGGGCTTGCGTCTCTTGGCCTGATGGGACTGCAACAAAAAGGCAGTGTTTAGCGGCCGGCTCTCTTTTTTGTCTCTTATGTACTTACCTAATAACATGACGGCCTCCATACCTTGTTTGCTGGTAGTGGTCTGCGAGGGCAGTGGGCTCCATGAGAAGTACAGGGAAGCAGCAGATGTGGATAGCTGGAAGGAAGCAGAAAGGTGGTTTAAAAATAAGGCATAGTGCAAAAAAGGAAGGGAAGCCTAGAAGGGGAAAGGCACATGAATACCTGGGGAAAAATCCCCAGGGGTTCCCCCTATAAAGCTCTATTAGAGACTGCACAAGGGGGACTTCCAAACAGGAGAGGCTGAACCTGCTGGGGCGATGGCGGTAGGAGACAAGCTGTAACGTCCACGTCCTGTCAGGTGAGGATAAAAAAAGAGAATAATGCCGGGTGTCTCCCCTTTATAGCTAATTTATAGCTAACCAATCCTGTCAGGATGTGGTGGCGGAGTCACAACCCAGTGTGTGCTGCCATGAATGCGTCAGGAAAACAAGCTATGGACAGCTTTTGAAGTCATTATAGTATCTTAAAGGGTCACTAAAGGAAACAAAATGTTTTGCTGAAATGACTGTTTACAGGGTATAGAGACATAAAAGTTAACTGATTCCTTTTAAAAATGATTCAAAATAGATTAAATTCTATCATATAATGTGCCTCTAGTTTCACTTTCGGTTTTAAACTGGTTTCATGTTTATGTGAAGTAAAAAGACCCACAGAACAAAAACAAACAAATCCAGGGCAGTGTTTTGTTTTTAAAATGAATCTGATTGGTTCTGAGAAGTTTTAGACACACAGCTTAGACCACAATGAGAAGCTCCCATGAGTTTTTTCATAAGGAGCCAGACAAGCAGGAAGTGTGGAGATCACAGCAGAATTACAGCTACTTCAAAGCAAAAACGAACAATGAGGACATGAAACCAGGACTGCAGTAAGCTAAAGGAAGCTATTTAGCTAAAAAAAAAATTTCCTTTAGTGATCCTTTGAGGGGCTGATAATGATGATATTGACGGGAGGGTAAGAAGGTATGTGGACATATTGTGGTCTGTTATCATAAAAAAGGTTATGAACTCCCGGTCCAGAAGGTGATGTTGTAATCTGGCACTATTAAAAGCAATTACTAAGAGGATATAAAAATTAGAAGGTAGTGGGTTATACAAAACTATACCTTAAAAAAAAAATTGTTTACTCTAAATGACTAATTCTAACCTGCTTGGCAAGCAACTTTAATCTATACTCTTTTGAGTTACTACTGGTGCTGCTAGCATCCAACAATACTTGGTTGGTGGGATGCCATGTCCACACAGCATCCAACAGGTAAGTATTAATATTTCCTGTACATCATTTTTTCTTTTACAGCCAACCTGTTTAAAGAATTTTGAACTATCGACTTAGTCACTTCAAGAAGCTTATTTTGGGGGTTCATGTATGGGGAAGCTGATGACAGATGCTCCCTAGAGAGCTCCAATTCTCCCTCTTGTAAAACCCCACTTCAGAACAATCAGCCTGCAATAGCAACATTATTCATCTGCCTCAGTTACAGTTACATAGGGCCAGATTCACAAAATTCCTGCGTCGTATCTTTGTTTTGAATCCTCAAAACAAGATACGATGGCTTCTGGGTTAGATCCGACAGGTGTACGTCTTCGTACGCCTTCGGATCTAAGATTCAATACTTCGGCGTCCGCTGGGTGGCGTTTTTCGTGTCGGGTATGCAAATTAGCGATTTACGGCGATCCACAAATGTACGCGCGGCCGTCGCATTTTCTAACATCGTCTGTAGTCGGCTTTTTCCGGCGTATAGTTAAAGCTGGTATTTTGCGGCGTATACATAGAATTGCCATGTTAAGTATGGCCGTCGTTCCCGCGTCGAAATTTGATTTTTTTTTTTTTGCGGAAGTCGTCCGTGGAAAGGGATGGACGTAACTCACGTCTAAGTTCAAAAAATGACATTATTGCGACATCATTTCGTGCAAAGCACGGCGGGAAATTTCTGGACGACGCATGCGCATTTCATTTGGCGCGGTGACACGCTTCATTTAAATGAAACCCGCCCCCAACCCGCCCAATTTGAAATCCGCCGCCAGAAATACACTACGCCGCCATAACTTATGGCGCAAAATCACTGAGGATTCGAAAATGCACCAGG
Organism: Rana temporaria; assembly: GCF_905171775.1. Taxonomy (NCBI): domain Eukaryota; kingdom Metazoa; phylum Chordata; class Amphibia; order Anura; family Ranidae; genus Rana; species Rana temporaria. Next base: position 82,496,569 of record NC_053499.1, on the reverse strand, counting down.
TAAGGTACGGCGGCGTAGTGTATCTCTGATACGCTGCGCAGTTCTACATGTATGTGGATCTGGCCTATAGTTACAAAGTTAGTCAGGTTGAAAAAATTACACAAGTTGATCCAGAGGAAGGAGAAAACCCCCAGCACAGCATGCTCCAATTTGATACAGCAGGGGGGGAAATTATTTCCTGATCACCCGAGAGGCAATCAAATTTTTCCTGGATCAACTTTACCTATAAATGTTAGTACCCAGTTATATTATGTACATTTAGGAAAGAATACAGACCTTTTTTTAAAGCAATCTCCTGAGCTGACCAGAACCACCTCTAGAGGGAGTATATTCCACATTGTCACAACTCTTATGCCGCGTACACACCATCACTTTATGTGATGAAAAAAAACGACATTTTTTGTGAAGTAAAAAAACAACGTTTTTGAAACTTCATTTTCAAAAACGACGTTGCCTACACACCATCGTTTTTTCAAAATGCTCTAGCAAAGCGCGGTTACATTCAGCACTCTTTTCCATTGAAGCTTGCTTCATAACTTGCTTCTGAGCAACGTCGTTTTAAACGTTGTTTTAGCCTACACACGGTGATTTTTTTGTGACACAAAAAACAACGTTTTGAAAAACGACACAAAAAATTGAAGCATGCTTCAATTTTTTTTGTCGTTTTTCACAAGACATAAAACAAAGTTTTCCCCCCACACACGGTCATTTTAATTGACGTTTTTAAAAACTTAGTTTTTTTTCATCACATAAAGTGATGGTGTGTACGCGGCAAGAAGAAACCTTTCCTTATTTGGAGATGAAATCTTTTTTTCTTTTGACATAAAGATTGCCCCCTTGTCCTCTGTGATGAATTTAAAGTGAATACCTCCAACACCAAGTTCACTATATGGACCACTTACTGTATGTATTTGTACACGTTGATCATATCTGCCCTTAATCTCCTCTTCTCAAGAGTGAATACATTTAGTTCCTCTAATCTTTCCTCATAACCGAGTTCCTCCATGCCTCTTATCAGTTTGGTTGCCCTTCTCTGCACTCTCAATTTCCCCGATATCCTTTTTGAGAACTGGTGCCCAAAACTGAACTGCATATTCCAGATGAGGTTTTACTAATGATTTGTACAGGGGCACAATTATATCTCTCTCTGAGGTCCATACCAGATCCTTCCCCACCATTGATTCCCCGAGGTGGAACACTTTATTCCACTGCATAGCTTAGTGTCATCTGCAAAGACAGACATTTTACTTTTAATCCCAGACCCTATATAATTTATACATGTAGCGGGGTCATACTATCAGAGACTATTTTGATAGTTATGCATACTTAAATTCCCCCGGGAGTTCCAGTCACGCTGTACACGTGTGTTTACTTTTTTCCTAAAAGCAATGCATTGTGGGATTTGAAGGAATAGGAGAAACAGACTCCATTGATATTAGTAGGAATAGACTACGATACCCACAATGCATTGGCTTCCCAGAGAACATTGCACCCCCACACAGCTTTATGAGGGAGGTTACTTAAAGGAAGGGAGGCGCTGAATTCGCTCTCTGGGGATCGGCGCTCTTCCCTCTGCGGAACAGAGGATGTATGCTCTTTGTATACATCTATACCGCATTCAGTGGGTCTTGAGGCAGTCTCGCATTTTCTCAGAGAGGATGTG